>NW_009231790.1:78835-114031 GCF_000690835.1 Fulmarus glacialis
GGGCTTATGACCCACCCTTTTTATGACACTATTTCAGCACAGATATTCTTAGTTAGAATTCTAAGTTATTCCTTTGAAACAGAAATAGAAATCACCTCTCAGCTAGCAGTTTCTTCAGCTATGGGATTGTCATACGTGCATACACATACATACAAGTGTGCCATATAAATTAATATGAAATCTCTATCCTGTCACACAGTTTACTTTACATAGTTGTATTTTTGTTCCATTTGGGATACTCTGTAAGCTAGTGGTTTCTTTATATTTGTTTTTCTTTATGTGGATTAATAGTCATTTTACAAAATGCTTTCTTGTTTGGGGCATGCTGCTATGGCATGGCCATCCTGTGGAATCGTTATGAACTTCTGCATTCTTTGTAAAAAAAGATACAGATCTCATTTCATTTACTCATACCCATACAACCGAAATAAAGGCTATAACGTTTTGATCCAAAAAAAAAAGGCAGCAAGTAGCAATAAAATTCTGGATCTATTATATACTGTGATGTCTCTATTTCGTCTGTTTAAGCCTTATGTTTAGCACAAGAATAATTGGCTCTGGTGGAGTGTTTAAGATGTGTATTTCTCACGGTAGCTCTGGTACCCAAGTTATTGTTTGGACCATGCAAACAATTTGGTAGGCATGGTTCACAAATAGAGATTTGAGCAGCTAGAAAAAGAATTTAAGAAACCTATACTGAGAAAGAGGATTCAGTTTTACAAACAAACCAAGCATCAGGTCTTCGGATCTCAGGCATGAGAAGTGAGATTTTGTAATTGCATCTTTTTTGTTTTTCCACAGAATTGTTAAGAAAAGACAGTTGCTCTTAAGTTTTATGTTTCATGAATTTTTCACAACTGAGAATTATGTCATCTTGGGGGTTTTTTTCGTAGTAGTACTGATTTGCCTACATTTAAGTCTAATAATAGTTTATTAAACTTGGCATGTGGAATAGCAGAATCTTAGTGATGGAAAGTTTGGGATTCATTTCTTTTAGCAGTTTGAAGATATCCATGTCACACGAAGTTGCCTTATGCAGCAAGTTGTTCGGTTGTAAGCTGCTTCTGCCAGTGACTTCGTTTATGGGAGAAAATAATCTGGCTGTGAGAAACTAGACTTATTTTAAAGTAATTGACAAGAACGGTGTCTGTGATCCCCAATATAAGCTTTTTCCAGTCACTTTGGAGAGATTAGATGTCTCTTAACATCATCTTACTAGCAGTGAAGTTACTCCAAAAGGACTTCTTTAATCATATTAGTTTCGCTGCCATCGCCCCGTCTTCAGATTCTTTCTTCTTTCCTAATAGAACCAAATCTGCTTTTGCCATCTCTTAGGTCCAACATTAATGCTTCTTTGCATATTAATTACTGTTACTTCACCTATAACTTTCAGCCCACTATCTTTTGGCTCCCCAGTTTTGAATCTGAAGGCTTGGAGCTGTTACTTTTTCCATGTGGCAGTAGAAAACACTATATTGTGCTATTTGGTTTTCTAATGGCTTTGTATAGGAATTATTAAATATAGAATGAAGTAAAGCAGAAGGACGTAACAGTTGAGTCAGGAATTCACCCAGTCTCTGTTTTGGCTTGTAATATGATTTATGAATGAATTTTCTCTGTATTATAAGAAGCTAGCCTTGGCTCCTTATCCTAAATATTTTATCAAACTGTTTAGGAAACTTCTGAGCAATGTAGTATCTTAGTTTCACTTATACTGGGGGGCAGGGGGGAAGTTTAAGGAAGTTTAAGGAAGTTTTTTGTTTTAAAAAAGAAGGAAGGAAAAAAAAAAGAGGAAAGTGGTACTGGAGAGGGAATGAGCTCTCAAAAAGAGCTCTCACAGATTAAAAGATAATTGTTACTATTCCAGACAGGATTTGCATTGGAACAGCTATTAAAAAACCCAAATGCTACATATGTCAGTTTAGAACTCGGACCATATCATCCTATAGAAATTGTAGCTCTGTAGCATTTTTTTGGTTAAGTAAAAGTCAGTTAGGCTAACATTTTGTTATGATCTGGAGGTGAAATTATTTTCTGAAAGAATTATAAAAGTATATTGTAGATTATAATTATATATTAAAAGGTACTTTACATTTTAGTCTGTATAATCATGTACTAAAATGTACTTCACATTTTTAGTCTGTATACAGATTTAAGAAAAAAATTAAACATATGTAGAGGAAAAGATCAGGAAAGGAAGGAAAGGATCTAGTGCAGATTACACTATATGAAACATATGTTTGAGATAATGCTGATAGAGCTGAAGTATGTGGCCTGCGTTATACTTCTGTATACAAATGATGTGCTCGTTCCATCTCTACGCATACACACACAAAATTTTACTTTTGACATAGTAGGGAATAATGCCAATGAGTAATTAAGAAAGCATGGAAGCAAAAGTCAGTCTTGTGATAAATTTCCGAGATGGTTAATATTATTTAATACATGTTACAGCTGTGATAGTCAAAGGACACAACTGAGGGTTTGAGGGGAGATGACATGTCTTTTATTACACCATATAGTTCAAATAGTTTGAAAAAATAGGCAAACTTTCGAGCCTCAATTTTTCTCTCTCAGATCACAGTATCTATAAGAATCTGTCTTGGGATATTAATGTGCAAGGCAATGTTTCTGATAGTCATTCATTTCCCAACTCTGGTCAGAAATGAATGTTTCTTTTTCAAAGATTTGTAGTAATGTGGTTCTCGGAGACTGCAAATAGATGGTTTAGCTGAATACAGACAGTGCATTAAAAATGTCTAAAGAAGAAAAATAGCAGTTGGAGAGAGAGATCAGTTCAGTACTCTAGAAGCAGTAACTGGCATTCCAGGGCAATGGGATCTTTAAATATACAGTAATTTTCATCAGATTTTCTTATGAAACCTTTAATAAGCTTGAGCTGAGTCAACTACATCTGTTTGGTAGAACATCGGTTTCTCATCTCGATATTATCACATCCCCTGTGAAAGAATTCCAGGGAACTGCAGTTACTTGTAAAGCAGGGAGGGAAAAGGGGAAATACTGTGTGAGGTTTTTAGTGAAAATGCTAATTTTCAGGATTTTATTTACAAGAGAAAACATATGTGCTTGCAACGTCATACATTGCAGTTAGCTGTAAGGACAACGGTTTTATGTCACAGATACGATGCTCCTATACTTCGTTTAAGAAGCTACAGAAGAAATGTAGTTAGAAAAGTAACTAGTGAGAGTTCTATGCAAATGTAAATCTAAATTAATAAATGTATACTCTGCTGCTACTGTAAAGGAGCAATGTATATTCTGTATACTTTAGGAGTAACACAGGTTTACCACGTACAACTTTCATTCCTTACCCTTTCAAGTTCCCCCACGGAAGGCAGGCAGCGAGCCGACTCCCCGCTGTTCTGCTGCCGCACCGCAGTCCCCCGCCTCCGATGCCACCGCTGCGTCGCACAACATGTTTTGCTCCCGAGGACTGAAGGATAATCTGTGATCACATAAAAGAGAGTTGTGGATTCTGAAGTCTGTCTCTTGCATTTTGAAGGTCGTGTATCTTATCTATACTGTTTGCAGAGTCTTAAGGGTTCTCTGCATTGGCCCGTGTCATCCTCTCTCGGCGTGCTCTGGTTCCCTCGCCCGGAGGAGGACGTTCTTTGATACATTCCTGGTGCACATTAGCACATTATGATGAATTACAAGTCTATAATCTGTAGCAGTGACTGATAAAAGATTGATGATACGTTGATATCTCATTAGCAGGCGGCAGATCATTTCTTAAGGAAAAAAAAAAGAAGGCATTGACATTATATGTAGTGATTATATGCCACAAACTACATTTCTTCACCTATGGGGGCACCCCCTCCAGGAAGGTAAATCTTGCTCCATCCATGCTTTGGGCAGGGGGGAGCTGTATTCATCTGCGTATGTGAAGAGAGGGGGAAGAGCAATAAGAGAGGCCAAGAAAAGGGATAGAGAATCCTTTGAGTCTCCTTCCTACCCCAGCTAACAGCCTGTCTGAGAAAATCAAGGGGTTTGCGGTTTTTTGGGGGTTTTTTTTAACCTTGTTTGTTCTTTATTTCAGGTTATCTGTGATATGGAGAACCAAATCCACAAGCTGAGGGAAGAGCTTCTTCAGGTGAATGCTCAGCGGAAGCAGCAGCTGCTGGAGCTGAGCCATCAGTGGGACGAGGAGAAGCAGAGGGCAGCTCGAGACCATGAGACAGCCGTGAATAAGCTGAAAGTGGAGGCAGAAAAAATGACATTAGACTTGAAAAAGATACATGCGGCAGAAACAGAGGTGGCCTTGGACAAGGTAAGAGGTTCACGTAGGGCTGCTTCTTGTGGCATGGCAAAAGGGGAGCAATCACCCCAGAAGTCAGATAAGCAAAGTTTCACTGAGGAAAAATGTTTAGGGGTCACTTGAGTTGAAAAAACAGACGTATGCTGTAGATCTGACATCGGATGTCGTGGCGCGAGTATGGAAAGGTTTGTGGTTCTATAATGAAAGATGACTTTTCTTTGAGCATGCGGTGGCGGTGGTCGCTGCTGTAGCTGTTTTCCCTACGAGCGGTGCTGGGGCAGCACCTTCCAGCCATGGTAAGCGTGGAACGGGGACAACCGTGTGGTGCTCGGGACTTTAAAAATCCAGATAATTTCAAAGGCAAAGCCAGCCAAGGACTAGGCTAATCACTTTTCCTTTTGCTGGAATAGATAGTGTAGAAAGGGCAATTCTATCTAACCAAGCTTTTTCTCCCTTAAAAAGAGGGAAACTTCTTAAGGAGGAAAAAGTTCAGGCTAAAACTGCAAGGAAATTGGGTCTAGTTGCTAACAATGGCTGGTCTACTTTTGCCTGTGTGCATCCGGTGAGCAAGTACTGTGTGAAACGCTTGAAAATAGAAATTAATGTTTCAGATAAATCAAGGCTTCCCTCCCCATTCTGTTCAGTGGGGTCACTGACTGCTCATCACTGCTTGCTGAGCATCCCCGTGAACCAGCGTCTTGAATTCAAGTATTTCACCACATTAGGGATGAAATGAGCTAAAACATGTGAGTTTTATTTCAAAAGCTAAACTAAAAAAACCCTACTTAATATTTATGGTAGACGCTGTGTATATGTAAGCAGATAGTTGTTGAAGTATCTTTTATATACATTAATGCAATAAATCATACATTTTATTGCAAAGTGATGTACCGTGGCACAAATTAACAATCTGCATATACTGTTTGAACAGCCTTTGTGAAAGTGACATTTCATTTACCTGCGTCAGGTTCTTGGTCTGTAATTTTAAACAGCATTCGGAGGATTATGTTGGAAATCAGCCAGCCTGAAGCCATTAAAATGGCTGTGATCAACAATTCAGAATCTTTTCTGAATGTAAGGAAAGCTCCACTTGGCATAATTATTTAAAGCCAAGGTCACAGAAAGTATTTAAACCTTTGAAATTCATCATTAAAGGATTAATTTTAACTCAGGAAGACATTGTCATTTTTGCTTAAAAATGGTATTTGAATCTCAATTCTTTTCTTTCTTTGATCTTTTTTTACATGTGTAGTATAGCAAAAGAAAAGTTAACTTCTTTACATCCTCAAATTAAAGTTACAAATAATCCTTCATAGGGAAATATCTTTAATAGTCTTGAATTGTCATTTCTGTCAGAAATACTATTTTTTTAATTTGTTGGATTTTTTCTATTTTTCAAAAAAAATTGCTAATTTTAAGCTATATTAACTGCTATTGAATTTTTTTTTTTTATTTAACCTACTTCCCTATATTTACCTCTAATCAGAAGAGCACATGTTGAGTAAAAGAGGAGGGGAAAAAAAAAACGTATCTCTGTTGGAAAGTCTTCCACAGACATGTGAAAATACGTTGTATTACCTTCAAATCTCCCCTTACCATTCTGCTTCGTTTCTGTCTTCCAAATGTAGAGCTGTGGAAATTGGCCACAAAGCCCAATAGTCAAAGTAGCTTAGAGGGCAAACCCCATTTAAAGCTCAAAAGTTACGGTTTCAGTTAACTTTGTTCAAATCTTGATCCTATTAAAGTTCACAGAACTTCGATGAAGGAGATTTCATCCAAGCGGGGGGGAAAAAAAAGCGTCTTAATTGCAGCATGAGTCTTGAAACTCGTTTTTAAAAGTCTTTTTATTTTTCTAGCAAATCTTGTTACCTTGAAATTTAGGACAATATGGGAGAAAAATTTGTTCTCTAAATTTACTTTTTTCTGCCAGTTTTGTAAAGATTGCTTAAAAATCCAAGGGGAAGCTGAATTTCACTGTTTAGGCTTGGAACATCTGACTGTCCAGATTTTCTGAAGGTCAGTCCGTTCCCAAGTGAAGGATCTCATTCCTCTGTGGTCTGTTTTGTGAGTAATACTGATTTCTGTGTGGATTGCTTTGTGTAATTGTGGACTGTTGTTCACGTGAACGTGATGAAATACAAAAGAAATGGCTAACGCTTAAGTGAAAAGAAAAATTGAAGTAAAAATGGGCAGAAAGAGATATAGGATTCATATGGAATTGCCCTCCCCATAGCCCTGCTGCAGCGGGGATGGGAAGGAGGAGAGTGGGGGGCAGAGATAGAGGAACAGTTCATTGCAAGCGCACTGGACATTTAAATATTTGTTGGTATTTGTAGACAGCTTTTCGGTCTTTAGGGACACATAATTTACTGAAGTCTTTAATTTTCTGTTGCTTAAAAATCTCAACTTTAAAGATAGTACATTGTTTGTTGTAATATTTTATTGGATTTATTTTGTTAGTGATTACAGCATACAATGCCAGAAAGTTGCTCAATAAACGTAGTACGGTAATGTTTTCGAACCTGTGATTATAAAAGCAAATATCTTTTGACAGTTATTGCATCTCCCAGTCACCAGGGAATGATAAGTGGGAAAATATTTAACAGGTTGCCAAATGGCACTGGGTAACCTGCATGATAGGAAAAATAAACATGGTGTCTGTTGTTGGGGAAATAATAATAAAGGGAAAAGTCCATAATTTTCTAGTGACCTTCCCTGTTGCAGATATTGTTTTCAATTAAACACCGCTTTCCTACCACGTGAGCTATAGCTGACCTAAATATGCACATTAGGAGTGGTGTTGAACCTGTTGCGGAGCAGTTGGGCACCTCTGAGACTTCTCCGTGCCGAGTGCTGCCCCTTGAGCTGCAGAAGCGCTGGAGAAGGTGACAAGGGCTCTGCCTGAACTGCAGTCAGAGGACTTCTGTAAGCAAGGTCCTTATCACCAGCCTGGTACGTAGAGCCAGATAGCCCAGGCGTGTGCTGGGCTAACGCGATGCAGAGGCAGCTGCTCTTGCTGGGCAGTGCGGAGATTCATCTTTAGCCTTGCTTTTTGCTAGATCAGGTGCCACAGCCCGATCACACATAATCACCTTATTGCTCACCTTTTAAGACGTAACATGGTAGTTATATTAGAACACTGAACCGCCTTATTGGATAAGGATAACAAATTTTAATGTCCTTAAGGTCAGATAAGCCATGCTGGACATAAATCAGACCAAAATTCAAGACGATAGCATGGAGAATTTGAAGCAGTACTTACCATGTTCTTAGGACTTCAGTACTTTCATAATATCTGTTATCAGTCTCTAACATAAAATGACTTGAGAATATCTCCAAATTATTTCTTGTCTATTAGTTAAGGAATCTTAAATATTGTTTCAGAAGAACACGTATTCAATCATAATGATTTTGATTTACTTTTAAAGTATAGATTTAATTTGCTTGCATTTCATTATAGCAAGTGATTATAGCAGTTTCTGATGTGGTGGTAGGTTTTTTTTTTTATTTGAAGTCATGCCTCCTTATGATGAAATGAAACATAAAGTGTTTAAGAAACAAACATTTTAGAGATACATAGTACTGTAGTTAGGCTCCACTAATGACTAATTTCAGCAGGGAGACAGGTGTGTTATAGGTTGCATCAGCAGCACTTACGGCATGAACGCTAATCAGCCAGGTGTAACGGACTGTACAAAGCTTATGAGCATTTTCAGGTTTGCCAGAAATTACTAAAAGCAAGAGACAAACTGCATTTCTAAGTGCGTGCAGATGTGAAGCTTGGCTAACACAACTGTTTGTAACATTCATCTGTGGTATTTTCTTGGCAAAGAAAATGAGCATTCAGAAAGCATGACCCGAGCGGATCAGTAGACATGCTAACAATGCTCAAAGGAAGCAACCTTGGAACTGAAAATATCTCATAAAAAAGCTCTCTTCGAGCAGCGCACATGAGTAAATTGGAGTGGGAGAAAAAGGGTTTTTTTTCCCCTCTCTAAATAATTTTCAACATTTAGCTTTTTATTGACTTCTCTTCTATATTTAAATAGATATTTTGACTCATCCTATTAAATCTTTATGCAGGTTCCAGTAACACTGATACTTTTTCAGTGCTGCTTTTCTTGTGGAGAAGTAATTTACATTTTTGTGTATTGACCGTACTGAGCACACATGACAGTTGATTACAGGATGAAACTGTAGTCAAAAAAAAAAAAAAAAGGAGAGTCAAACATTTTAGTTTCTGGACTGCAATTCTTCTGATTTCAGTATAGTTGTGAAACAGTTCACTTTGGAGAGATGGGACTCCAAGATGGCATGCAACCTGGCCAGAGCCGAACTTGTAGGTTTTAATGATATAGCAGTCAGTTGTACCCTGAGATTTCTGTTATTTTAAATAAAAATTGACATTTACCATGTTTTCTAGTCTATACCTGTTACAATCACTCCAACCTATGTGTGGTGGGAAGTTCACATAAAACTAAAATGCCCAGGAAATTCAAAGTTAAGGTTAAAATTTTAAAAACTATAAAAGAGTTAAAAGTATTGTACTTGGTGTAAGTGACCGCTTCCCTAATTAGGAGTATCTATTTTATATAATAGTTACGTTGTAATATAATGTTTTTGTAACCAGGCCTTTTTCAAAAATCTGCAGACAGTGTCCTATAATTGGATGCTTAATTTTTGAACAACTTCTACTTGCATACAGTTTGCAAATAAGGTACTGATAATGCGCCCTAGAGAGCATTTCAGTCCTTCCTTTATCATCAAGCTTTGTGATGCTGGATTAATTAACTAGCAAGTACAGCCCTGGGATGCAGTCCAGCTGGACATGCTCGTTGGGCATACTTTCATACTGCGTATGTAGGAATATCTTTAATTCACAGTATCTGTTCTGGCACTGTTGTCAGTACTCATACAGATGATGTCACGCTGTTCAGCACTGGCAAAGAAATAGAAGATGAAGAGAAAGAATATGACGTCTTCAGAGATTAAAGAGATACTCCAAGAGATACTCTATTAAAAGTATTGAGTTTCCCCTAAGCAGTTAAGTTACTTCTGCTCATAAAGAATAAGCATTGCATGCTTTCCATTAGCTCACGTTGTTGAATACTGTCTCTCTGGCTGTTGTTCTTCTCTGCCAACTCTACATTTCATTAACTGCCAAAAACAGTTCCATCTTTGTATCTAAGACCTTCTGGAAACTAGACCATCTCTGTAGCAATTCTGTAGGTTCCTGCTTAGGCTTCTTAGCATAATGGAGTCTTTGATCTGAGTGACACCTTTCACTTCATTAACTTGAACACTAATAGCCATAGTATAGATAGCTTCATTTATGTGAGCATCCAGATGAACTATTTTCACACTCGTTGCAGCGATACCATGGTTATTTACATGGGGGCAAATAGGTCAACCATAAAATGTGGACATGTATTCTTCCTGAGTATAATGATATCATTAAATTGGTATCTAATTATAATGTAGACGTATGTTTTTCTCCTTGCTGACTGCATTCAGGATCTCCACCAGTTGTTGTATATGTTTGTATGCCATCTTTTTAGACTAAAATTTGTAAATGTTTGTTTGAATCTATTACGTAGGTTCTTTTGTTTAGGCCTTAGCTGTGAATGATCTAAAGAGCTTCTCATTCTTACCAAGAAGAGTTGGATATTTCCCGAGTCTCTTAATTTTTTTCATTATAACGGAGAACTATTGTGCATGATATTATCTCTCTATTCCAGCATAGTAATATTTCTGTTGGTTTTGTGTTGTTGAGTCTGTGTGCATTTACTTACCTTTGGTTCTTGAACATTTCTGACGCTGTGTTAGTGATTCACCAACTAATATTATTAAAAATGAGCATAGTACTTTGGCTTTGTTGGAGAAAATCTGCCAAAAGCCTAGAAGATCAAGAAAAAAGAAATGTATTTCAAAAAGAGAAAAGATTTGTATAGCAAAGTTAGTGTGTGTTAGCACAAGAAGTGCAGATTATTTAATCTGTTTAGTACCTTTACAGCAACTCTTGCAATAAAATTTCGCTCACAGAGGGGAGAAAACCAACTTCCTCTAGTGTGTCCCCTTTTGCACTGCTCCTTCTTATTCCTCCAAAGAAAAAGAAAGATGATAGTGGACCAGGAACATGGTCACAGGAATTGCATCATCCCTTACGGGAGCCATTTGGAAGAGTCTTCAATCAACAGAGCCAAACATGAAGAAAAATATGGTAGAATAATCTCAGGGATATTTCACTCAAATGAGACTAAACAGAATTTATGGCTTTCTCCCTACAGGAGACATTTCAAAGGAATAGTCTCAGTTATTCACAGAGAGTTACTCTGCTTCTACCTCCTTTAAAAAAAAAAAAACAACCACCACCACCACAGATAAAAAAACCTCAGAAAAACAAAACTGTAAACTGGTAAGATTTCTGCCCATCAATTGTATTTATAAACCTGGTTCCAGAAGTAACCAAGAGTAGCTGGTGTAACCGTCGCTGTGGGAAAAAATATGCACTCATGAGCATTAGGCTTACTTTTTAACACCTTCATTAATGTTTGGAGAGGAGATCAAGCACCACATTATTTGCATTCACAAATAACACCATAGGGTTAAAAATTAAAATGACTGATGCAATACTGTTAAGAAATGAGAACCAGACAAGAAGAAGCATAATTGAGCTAAATGATAAATTATGACAAAACACGGAATTAAAAAGATAGCTTTCAACAGGGCAAGGACCGCTATAGTTCAATTAGAGCTCTATCATGACCTGTCTTTCAGCACACTTTATTCACTCCCTATTATATCAATTGTAGTTGGTTAGTTTTTTGAGAAGTTTGGGGTTTTTTTAACCAACTGTTATTAATCTAAGGTATCTATCTAGGAAGTATTCACAGGTGGGTTTTTTTGTCTTCTCTGTCTCCTATTTCTTTTTAAGTCTCTGTCCAAACACCACTTCTAGTTCTGCCTCACCAGGGCATTCTCTGCTTTTTTCTCAATTCTGTAACTTCCAGGTTGTAGCCTTTGGTGTATATTCATAAGATCAAGACTCACAAAATCATGAAGATGGTGGATAAGGTGAATGCTGAATTGCTATTTACTGCCCAAGAACTTGGGTGTAGTTGCTGGAAATTAATAAGAGATTGATTTAAGACTGGTGAAAGAAGGTACTTCTCTAAGCAACAGATAGTGAGCTTCTTGAATTGATTTCCATGGAGGTTGTGAAGGCAGATATTATCAGCCGGTTCAGAAAAGGATTGAACAGTTTTATGAGCAGCATGTTCGTAACCAGTCACTAATGTGAATAAGCAGGGATTTAACTTCCCTGATACAGCAGTTGTGGTGCTGGGGCAACACGAGGGGTACGAAGTGCAGAAGGGGGCCAGGTTTCTGCAGTCTCTGCAAGCAGCATCTCCCATGCCTCTGGAGAGGACGTTGGGCTCGGTGGCCCATGAGCCTCACTGGAGGACATACCTGATATTTTTAGTACATCTGATGTTTCAGTCTTCACTTTCCTGGTTACGAAGTGCAGTAGGCTTTTCCGGGGCAGAATGACTGTTCTAATTATTTTTTCAATAGTTTCCTGAGCCTTTCTTCACTATCCAAACAAACTGTAACACACCAACTCTATCTTGTAGTACACAATTGCTTATTATTTTGGTTACGAAGTGCAGGAGGCTTTTCCAGGGGCAGAATGACTGGTCTAATTATTTTTTCAATAGTTTCCTGAGCCTTTCTTCACTATCCAAACAAACTGTAACACACCAACTCTATCTTGTAGTACACAATTGCTTATTATTTTAACTTTATTAAATATTTTTTAAAGCCCAATTGAATCATTACCTCATTCTCTCCTTTTTTTCACAATGCTATGTGTCTTGGAGAAGGCTGATTGCATGTAGGTAGAGTTTTCTCTAATTTTCCAATTTTACTTATCTTTACATCCCAGGGTACGTTATAACATTAGGAAAAACATTGGCTGCTCTCCAGTACGGTAGCTGATTGTAATGTGAGATTACTTTTTTTTTTAACAACTTGACCAATTCATTCTTAGATTCTTTCAGAATTATTGAATGAATACCACCTGGTCTGGGTGCCTAGGCAGGGGTGGGAGGACAGATCCTCGGACCGATGCCCTGTTACTGGATCCCGGTACCTGCAGCGATGACTGCTGATTTCACTGGGGCTTGTTCATGGTTTTGTTTATGCAAACAACGGTAGCTGGTGTTTGTTACTTGGAATTAGTAAATACTAAGTGGAAATTTCTCTTGCATCCATGCCACGCGCTCCACATTCTTACTGTTCTTGAAAGTTTCTGGGGTAATGCATCCTTTACACAAAGACTTTCTCAGGTCCCCCAAACCTGAGGGTCGGCACAAGCCAAAACAAAAGCCGCTCCACAGAACGTGTCCATCGCATCCCTGCTTACGTCAGTATTTGGATATTTAAATTTTTCACTATAGCTTTATTTTAGAAAAAATGCTCGGTTATCAAGACCAAACTAATATAAAACATTTTTATTGTATATTTAAATTCTGGCACAATTTGAAGACATTGTTTACACTAATTTGCTCTTTCTTCATATCTTTATAATAGACAAAAGCTGCAGGTGGCTTTTTTTTTTTCCTTTTTGGAGGGGAAGGAGTGTTTGGGAAATAGGGAAGGGGTAAAACAATGTTATTAGTCCTTCAGAGTCTTTAATGTGAAAAAACAAAAGTCTTCCAAAAGGACTTGCTTACAGCTGCAGAACATGTCATGGAGTAAAACCCACCTTCATTAAATGGGTGAGAAAGAATTCTAATTGTTTTGAAGTTCTTATGATCAGTCTGCATATGCTTCATTGTAATGTGATACTAAAGTGCCTCAATTATGATTTGTATATTTTGGTGCCAGAAGGCTTTTTTCTTACGCTAAATTATTAAGTTCTGTCAGCTGCTGGGCTGTCATATAGAGATACAGTAAATCACATTATATTTTGTCATGGATTACACAGAGCAATAAATTTGGGAACAGAGATCAAAGTAGTTTCACAATCACATCTGAGTGTAGGAGGGGTGTTTAACTTGTAGAAAATCTGATTTAGGTGAAACTGTTGCAGTTCTTGTGTGAATTTGAAATGAATTTGGGTGTTTGCTTGAAAATGAATAAGGTACAAATCCCCAAAAGAGTTCTCCTATATTTATTTCAGAGGAGTTAATTCTGACCTACAGCTGCAGGACGGAGAACGGATAAATAATTAAACATTGGGAATGTTAAGAGTCTCGCAATGTCTTATTTATGTTTTTAATTGCTTCCATGATTGAGCAATATATTCCATTCTCTTTTTAATTGGGACTTTGCTGGACTTGCGCATAGTTAGTCATCGGTACGGTAATGCTTTCTGGCTCCGTGAAGTTGTCGTTCTTTTTGAGAAGCTTTGTTGTATTTAAAACTACAAAAAGTAATCCAGCATAATCTTGCTAAGGAACACTGATTGCTTCAGATCATATATTTGTTAGGGGATTTTGTCGTATTTTCAATGTTTGTCTTTCCAACTGTAGGAGCTTAACTTTTGTTGGGCTCTCATCTAATGATGTAACTTAGTAATACCGAGTCTGTCTTTTTGTTTCCAGTTTTCCTTCTATTTGATAAAAAGGTTCTTTCTCAAAATTATACATATGTGGCATTTTTTTCTAGTCATTATCTTCTTAAGACTTGCTTGTTATTGCCACAAAATTCAACTTAAAACAGCAATGGAGAATCTAAAAAATAAAAATCCCATTCTTATCCCTTTATAGTCCTTTCAGGAGCCTTATAGTCTCTGCTTGGCAAAAATCAAGCTGTGTAAACTTAGCTGATATATAATGATAAAGTGCATGGGTCTCGGCAATCTCCGATTTCTGAAAATATTGTGTATTGTGAAGCTGCTGTTAAGAAGCCTTTAACTGAGTCAAACCGTGGATCAGTGTCACATCTTGGTACCGTTGCCTTCTACTTGTGGAGAAAACATTAGCTTTGACTTGCATCTTCAAAGATGTTTAGCAGCCTATCCCTTTGTGATTTTACTCTGTCAGCTGTTTGGGTACCAAAAACATCTGGGCCTGAGTGATACAAGCTATTCTGTAAACTTCTTTGTATTAGAGTGGGAGAGAGAGACAGAGTGCACACGAGCAAGTGAAGTGCCTGTGTAGCAGAGGTGCCCAGTATTTCTGATGAATAAAGGCAGCTTGTAAAAGCTCAAATAATTCCTGTCGGGTGCATGTTTTATTTGTTAAGGCTCTGAAAAAGAAAATGCCACCACTTTTGATATAATGTCTTAAACCCACTTTAAATAACCATCTTAATTTAGTTGGACAGAACAGAAAAAAACCAGGAAATATTAAAAATCGTAATCCAGGAATGTGTTTGTGCTGTACCAGATTTAGGCATGTAGCTGCGGGAAAGCTAGGCTTCAGTACCCTAGTGTGGAGATAGTTGCAGTCTCAACATCTTCTCTAGGTTTACTCAGTTCATCTTATTTGAACGTTGGGCAAAAGAAGGAATCGTGCCATAATGTAAAAGCCACCTGCCTCCAAACTCTTTTGGCAAAATGTCACAGTACATCTTCAGATTAAACTGTAATTAGCTGTCTATCCTTTAAATGCCTGATGCATGTATCAGTACAGTCTTGTACAAAGTATATTTAAGGTATTGTACAATTTCGTGTCGCAAACCTAAACTATTAATCTGGTTTTAAAAACCTTGTGTCGTATACAAGGCTTGTATGTTAGGCCAAATCATGCAGTTGGTTTTAAATAAGGTGCCTGGCTCACTGCAAGATTGAATAGAAATCGGTAGTAGTGAAGATGCTCAGAAAATCCATTTAGATGAAGCTAGTAATTACGCACTAGTGTAAGGATGGTGTAACTTTGGCATCAGACACCATGCGGTTGGAGTCTTGATAGAAGAATTTTTGGAAGAGTTAAATGTCTGTATTTAATTTCTCTACACAATTTCAGAATAATTAGAAATACACTGTTAGTTTAAATGAAAGGACTGGAAATCAGAGTTTTCCTAAGGCACAAATTGCACAAGCAGTTTTTCAGGAGGCCTCTATTAAGCACAGAATTGCAGTCTACTGCAGAAAGGCAATTCTCCATACAGGTGGAGTGTCAAATTCATTTCTATTCATTCTTGTTTTTTTCCCAGTGAAAAGTACTTAGCACATGAATGAGAGCGGTTTTTTCTCCTAAAGATGTATGTTTAAAGAAAAAAAAAAAAGAAAAAGATTTATAGACCTACAAAAGTGGAATGTAAAATAGAATATTAATAGGATTTGTGGGTATGACAGATTGGGATTTCTATCATTCATTTTCAAAACCCTTGAAGTCATTTGGTACTTGACTAATTATTCTGTTAACATCATTTTGGATATTGAACTATTTTTAATGGTCTTTTGTGTGACTCAAATTACATATTTGAACTGGTATGCTATTTTCACTGTTACACGGAGATTTGGCTTTCCATTTGGTATCGGATTGGTGGGGAGAGCAGTAGAAAGAACAAGAGTATTGGCGTAGGAAGTCACCCACTGTTGGTATTAGAGGCACATAAGGAAAATATATGTTTCAGGCTTTGAGGTCGAAATGAAATTTTTATGTACAATCCGATGAACTTAAAAGGTGATCTGCTAATCTCTGAAGTTTAAACAGATACTGTACAGAGTGTTTTAACATAACTTAATAACAAAAATTGCTATAGTTAGCCATTCTGAAGGTCATTTTCTTTTGACATCTGTCAAATTACACAATCTTGAATTTTGGTACAAAGCATGATGCTGTCAAACTTAAATAGAAATATTCCAGAATGTGGAGTGGTGTGTTGTTTTTTAAGGTAAATGGGCCCCATTTACATTAGTTCTTTGATGTTAAATTCTTTGCTGCACATCAGAGAACAGTTGCTTCTTCCCTGGAGCAAGTTTTCTTTCTTCTCCTTCCCCCATCCTTTGATTTTTTTTTTTCCTTTTTTTTTTTTCCAGCTTGCTTACACTTTTATCTAACTAATTATGGAGGATCAGCTTATGTATGGCCATCATTTAGCTAGTTGCAGGCATTTTGAAAAATGGTTATTTCATAGCTAGTACCCTAAACAGATTTCTTAAATCTGCTTTTCTATTGGTGAATATGGGTGGGTATATATAACCCTCTAGTTTGAGAGTTATATTTGTGGGAGTTTTGTTGTTTGTTTATGTTTTGGGGAGATTGAAATCGAATTGAAACACTAGTGAATCAGTCACAAAACTGTAATTCATATATAGATATGAACACTATTTCACAATGCATCTTTAACTCTTACAGATCTATCCACGTTTGGGTTGCAGGAGTTAGTTTTCATATTAATTTTGTAGCATAATTGAAATCTAACTTTCCATTCGAAAATCACCATTCCAAAGCTGGAAGACATAGAATCATAGAATCATTTAGGTTGGAAAAGACCTTTAAGATCCTCGAGTCCAGCTGTAAACTAACACTGCCAAGTCCACCACTAAACCATGTCCCTATGCACAGATTTATACTGTTCCAAAAAATCCTTAATAGCTGCATTTTTGATAAACATTCAAGACATCCTAAACACCTTTGTGGTCGCTGATGGAAGATGAAGTTGTCCACGTACCTGCCAACCCCACAGTGCAGCTAGAGCCACTGTCGACCCTGGAGGTGGCCGTACTGGCGAGCAGCCCCCGGGGCTGGTTAGTGCATGCATTCTGTCGAGTGGAACTAGAACTAAAAACCCCCTCTAATGCATCTTATAGCTTAAAAATAGCATATAAAAACTTTGCAATTAGTGTAGGGCATGGTATGCTTTTGCGGTGTGATCCCATTGTAGATCCTTTGCTCCTTTATTCTTGGTAATGCTGTTCTATTTCATGAAAGGAAAAAATGAAAATCAGTCTGTGTTAGAATAGCATCCATTAATTCAGATACCACATCTGTAGTGCTAATACCATTTTTAATTTTTACGTGAAATGTTTTGTTGAAGTCGGTGCAGTTTTGCTCAGCAACCACAATATGATGCTTTAAGGCTTGTTATAGAATTATAGCTGGTTTTTAAAACCAATTAACTGTAACAAGGACATAATCTTTTTAATGCAAAAGTCCTCACTCTGTAATATAAAATAACTCCATGTAAAATTGTCATAATCAGATAATTTTAGCTAAAATATGTATTAACTGTGTGAAACTAAACAGAAGTTAATTTTTGAATCAGTGGGATTCCTCTATGGCTTATCCAATTTAAACCTTTTTATTATAAAAATGGATATTATAATTGATAGTTCTGACAAGTTTTGCAAGTGTGAATTTCAACAGCTACCTCTCGCACACGGAAAACCAGTTTAAGGCCATTAACTATATTTGCAGTGCTGCCCATTGCTATAAAAAGAGTTAGGCTTTAATGAATACTGGCTGACCCTCCAAATGTTCACCTTCCAGTTGGATTCTTATTCATTATGTTTCTGAAATAACATGTAACCTGAAAGCGAGGGAATGCCCTTAAAATAATACAGAAGCAGCTTATGCTTCATACAATGCGAGAGCCGAGCAGCCTGTTATAGAAGAAGGAGCCCAGGAAAATGCTGCTTCTGTACACCATGCCATTTTTAACCTTCTCGTTTGTCAAGAAAAATGTAACATAAATCTTCCGCGGTGTTCGCTGTACGCAGCTATGTGTATTTACTTTGCAGTAAGCCATTTCTTACAAAAAAAAAAAGTTAAAAGGTGCTTTCTTCTCGTGCAGCAGTGCTACGTGTGCCCCAGGGGAGTAGGTTTATGCCTCCCTAGGCTGCAAAGCAACAACTTAGAGTCAAGAGGTATTAAATTAGTTCAGTCGCAGATTTTAAAAAGGGAAAAGTTTTCTATTTCTGCAGTAAAAGAAGAGGAGGGAAAAGAGTGTTCCTGTGCATCACCATGAATTAGATCTTTTCAGCTGACCAGTGTGATATAACTTGTAGAAACTCCCTTCTGCAAAGCTTCGCTGGTGCTACCTGTGCAGTTTGTGATGATGCAAGACCTGTACGGTGTTACAGATCTAGAGAGAAAAGCTGAAGACAGCAGGTGTCCATAGTTTTTAGTGCCACAGGATCTAGATAGCCAGTTTGAGACAGCTAGAGCCATCTCCAGGGGAAGTTTTGGTAGCTCAAGTACTTCTGAAAATCAGACCCCTCAAATAAGGGTGTTTGGGACTGCAAGTAAATGCAAGAACCTGTGGTTTGTTGATGACTGGGAGACAACTTATAAATATTTTGCTAATTGGAATTTGTTAAAGCCATTATAAAATAAAATGTTGTAATTGCCTTTAAATAAACAGGTAGGATACACTTTCTTTGCCTTCAGTTAGGGATAAAACACTGAAATTCAGCATATCTTTCTTTTGGATCACCTCTGTCATGTCTATCAGAGGTCATCCTGGTTCTACTCAGTGTGAACAAACAAGTTCTAATTAATTTGTTTATGAAAGTTATGGGTGGTTTTTTTATTATTTATTGGGATTTCTTCCGTGGGTTCAGGAGGTTATAAAGCTGCTTCTATGAAAGATGAAGACTTTTACCCCAGGCAAGTTGAGTGAGAGCAGCTGTAATGTGATCTTCTTTGCAGTGCCTTGCTGACTAGTATCTCTCCCTCTCTGGGAGTAACAGTAATTTATACTATTACTGTAATTTATTTTTTACTTTTTTCCCTAAAAATAAACTGGCAGTCACTTTATGATATGCAGTGGTGGTAAAACGTAATCTGAAACTAGATGACAATACAGTGGAAAGAAAAAAAGGTCAGCTTGAGTACAAAGAGAAATGTAGCATGCATAGAGCTGTCTGGCATAACTGCTTCTGTGTTACTGCTCTCTTTTTATTTATGCAGCCTCACAATATGCCCTTGCAGTGTTTGTGGCACACTTTAAATGATAAATATAGAAGAAGTGGAATTTAATTTGTCTGGTGCTCCAGAATTCTTGTATATGCTGTTTTAAACCAATATACAGTGCCATTATCTCTATTTATAACAGAAAAAAAACCCAAAACGTGTTCTCAAAAATTATGCTCATATTTGATAATTGATTTTTATCAATTTTGTTAGTAGATTTATTAGTACCAACAAACAGATGAGGTATAGAGACCTCCATATGTTTCATAATTTTGGAATTTGAAGGGATTCAAGGTCTTAAATTGCAGTATCATGTAAACTTTAAGATTATTTTTAACTGGTTGTAATATACTTATATAAAGCTGCACCATACATATCTGCCTGGAATGTACAAGATGATTCGAGCCCTATCATCCTTGGTAGTGATTCGCAAACACTGTCTGCAACTTTAAGCTCCTAAATTTATAGTCCAGTAAAATCAATAAGACTATTTGCTCGACTGAAATCCCTGGTGTTTGCAGAACTGGAGTTTGTCTTGCAACTGGATCCAGGCAGGGTTCAGAGGCTTCAGGGGGCCCCTGCGGCTTCTGTGGTCCCCCAAAACAGGCGCTGGCACACAGGCATGAAGGAGCATGTGTTTGTGTGCTGGATGCTGTGCCGTAAAACTAAGGGCGACAGATCAAAGATTTGAACACGAGGTCAGATAGATTTTGAAAACTTAATCAGCTTAAATTTGCTTCAGAACTCAGCTTTGTAATATTCTGTCCCCCTAAGAAAATATTTTTCTTAGACACCTGTCTTCAAGTTTTAGAGCCAAGAACACGAGGGCGTTTAGCAGTTCATCTGAGGACAGCGTTTTGAGGACGGTCTATCAGTATAATGCTGTGGCACTTGGCAAGAAAAATACAAATCGGAATTGTGTCCTGAAATGAAATTGAGTTTATTTTTTAGTTATTATCAATTATTTCTGAAATTAAATTATTTGAGGAAAAAACCTTAAGAGCTATTTTTCCCCAGAATTATAGAAATATTTGCTTATTGGATTTCAATATAACAAAGCCTTGTTTTCAGTTTGTTTCATTCTTTATCTTCGAGTTGTGAAAAAAAAATGCTAGGAGAAGGAAAGAGCTGTATGTCCAAGAGCTCCCAGTTGGTTCAGCTGCATGTTGGGTCGATTTCCAGTGTAATCGCCGCCTTTCAAAAAGAAGGGACGTGCAGTGGGACAGAAGGCAGCTGCAGACACCAAGCTGAGACACGAAGTCCTGTCCTCCATGTCGCGCTGTACCCTCGCAGCCCGTGCCTGGGACTTTCTCCTTTCCCTCCGTTCAGAATCGAAGTCACCCCGATAAACTCGTGTGTGTGTGTTGCCCCCCCCGCCTTTTTTTTTTTTTTTTTTAATCCGCAGAAGTCTTTTTTCTAATAATTGGCAGCAGAGGTACAATTTCTCCCCTCTTTTAAGTGATGAATAGTTGGCCCGAGATCAAAGGCAAGCCCTTGCGGTTTTTTGGCTGCCACAAAAGGGCGTTGGAGTTGGCGCGGGGCCCAGCCGCTCAGCGATAGGCATGTGGATGAGGTGCCAAGCGGAGGGGTCGGTGGCAAAGTGTCTGTACACGTTCTTCATCTGAGCTAATCTGGTTGCCTTTTGTGTGTATTTCAGGCAAACAGCCGGCTGAAGCAGACTGAGAAGGAGTACAGTCAGAAGCTGGCTAAATCCTCGCAGGTAGGTAGCGAGAAGGCAGGAATTCCTGTGAATCCGTTGATTTGGAAACTTGCTGAAAAGTGTCGTTACTTCTGCTCTTAAGTCTAGGTCTTGACGATCAAGAGAAGCCACAACCGTTTCCCAAATCAAACATCCAATGTCTTTCTTGCAGATTTAACCTTCCAAAAAACACAGAGCCATCAAGCTGACTAGAAAAAATGAGCGGGGTTTTTTGAGTCCTGAATTTCATCGAAATTTCATACTTATGTCCTTGCCCACAGCAGGGGAGTTGGAAATAGATGATCCCTTCCAACCCAAACCATTCTATGTTTCTGTGTTTACCTTGTCCTCTCCTGAGGACCCAAGAGAACCAAGTCCTCCGACAGTCGGTGGGAAGGGAAGGCGAGGTGTCCCGTCAACGAGCACATCTTGTAAAATCAGGAACAGTTGCACAACCAGGACTTGCATTTCGTGTTGCAAGGTGGTGGTTGCCCGCACAGCCGATGGCAGGACGGCAGTCCCAACTGTGCCATCTTGATGTTTATCGTTGCTCCTAGCCAATTCAGCATTTCTGCCCAAAATAACACTTTGAAGAATGTCAGTGGCCTGAAAGCAAACTGGTTTTGACTTGAGTTTTTGTTCTTCAGAGCAGTCTTTTGAACATGGAAGATGAAAATGTGTGTTGAATTTACATATATGCTTAAAAATGATGACAGGCTGGTTTTTAAATACTTCAGCTTTCAGTTTGATTGACAGGTAGTACTGAAGTGTGAAAAATGATGGAGATGCAACCAGAAGTTAAGCTTTTAATAATAAGAAAATTGCCACAAGGATTTATGTGGAGGTGTCATTCTTCTCATTCCTCCCAACCACAGCAGAATGCCTGCCTTTTACTGGCAAAGTGTGTTTTCAGCAATAGTAATAATAGTCTAATAATACTCTTTTGAAATCAATAAAAACACTACAAAGAATGGTTTAGAAGTCCCTAAACTAGGCAGATGTGATCAGTGAGACAACGACAAGAAATTCCAAACTTTATTACAAGCACTTTAAAATAGTTTAAAGCTCCTGATTTCAGCTTTTCAGCTACCTTTGAGTCTCATTGTCTGTAAAACTTGTCCAAAATTTTGGCTTTAGTTATTTCAGTGAAATTTCAGTGGACTATCACATTTTTTCACAGCACATTTTTTGAGACTGCCTTTATCAGAATCGTTAAATATATTTTTACATTGTATTTCTAAAACCTAATGTGTATTTTCTGCGTATTTATTTGCATACAGACAGGTTGTGGGGTCTCCATCCTTGGAGATACTCAAAACCTGACTGGACATGATCCTGAGCAACCGGCTCTGGGTGACCCTGCTTTGAGCTGGTCCCTTCCACCCTCACCAATTCCATGATTTTTTGATAAATCATAGAGAATGCTTTCCTAAATGCCTTTTTAGTCATTTGTTGAGAGCCTTATTTATAAAGAAAGAAAGAAACAACAACAAAAAAACCCCTATTTTTTTTATCTTGCCATCTGAACCTGAATAGCAGAAAATTGATAAAGCTCAAAAAGTAAATTTAATACATGCCATACCTTAAGGAAGAGAATGCCTTTCATTGCTAACTCTATTTTACCTTTTGTCATTGTCATTTTTATGCTGTTGTCATGACTAGTGAGTGTAATCAAAAGTCAGCCTCTCAATGCCAGACATAGTTTTCTGTCAGTACAAAAAAGGGTCTTGGTCCCTTTGTTAAAAACCGATGGAATAATTTAAGCATTTCTGAGTTTTTAAACAAGGGGTGAGGGAAATTGCTTTAATTGTTACAGTGGGAACACCTAGGTAGTGTAGTGCAAGGTAATAACCATTTAACCTAAATGTTGCCATAAATTTTGTCGGACTGAAATTTATTGGCCTGTAGAATAGTCTCAAAATGGAAAAATTTTGAGACGTGTTTTTTTTTAAGCTAGGCATTGCTGTAGCGAATACACTGTTCTCTTTATTGAGAGATGGACCCAATGACCAGAACTGGCATTCCTCTGCGCTTTCTGTGGCAGACACAACACATACATGATATGTCAGGGCTATTTGGCACAATAAAGGAGTTTTACCCTGATGTCTGAATTTCTTTACTTTTGTGGGTTTGAATCAAATCCCTGAAGTTACTTGAACATAGGGTTTTTTGTAGCTTAGTATTAATAATGGGTCAATTGCAACTTTTCTTGTGGTCATGTTGCTGACAACATCTGTCTAATCTTACTCTCTGTGGCCTCTTGGAACATTCACTTTTAACACCCACACAGAGAAGATATTTCAAGAAATTTCCTCTGAAGTTTATACAAAGTAAACAGATTTTTTTCTCTGAAAAGTACTGCACAAAGCAGATCTTTCTCCATCAATTCATGCTGCAATTTCCTTGCATGCATTTCAGAACTCCTATGCTAGTCCAGGGTCTTAACCCAGTAAAAGCCTTAAATTTCACTTTTGTCTTATATTAAAGGGTTTGTTATTTTGTTTTCTTTTTAAAAAGTGACAAAATGGAACATACACAAAGTGGTATAGGTTTGCATGGCTTCAAGTTGTTATCTTAATAATTTATATGATCCATTGCTTTCTCCTGCTTTCTCACTGCACTCACACACCTAGCAAAGCCAAATTTGTGCAAATTGTGCATCATCTAAGTGATGATCTAAATTGCAAACCCCGTGATACTGCTTAATTCTGCCTAAAGAGTTACACCTATCCAGATAATCTCTAAACTTTGGCCCATTGATCTCATTAAGAGCAAATAGCCTTCCTTTTGATTGGTATATTGTCTTTTTTAATATGTATTTGTTTTTAGAAAAGAAATACAGAAATATCCGTGTAGGTTTTACTCATTATCTTTGTTACTCTCTGGGGTCTTCAGGTAGTAAAACAGATAAATAAATTTACAGTAGAGTTTTAATCAGTCCTTTTCCCCTTCCCCAGTGATTCTAGTACTTTCATTTGTAGAGTATTTCTTATTACGTTAGTCTTATCCTGTTAGTAGTTCTAAAAAAAAAAAGTTTTTTTTTCCTAAATAACTGTGGCCTTAGTATAGGTAAATGTTCCTTTACCAATGAGGAGGCTTTGCAAACACACAAGTCTGAGCACTCTGGTAGTCTCTCCCTGAGCTGCCTGTATGCTGAAGTGTTTTTAGAATTAGACTACATTATGCTGCTACAGCAGCTTAAACTTAAGCTTGAATATATACATTAAAGTCAGTGACTCTCCCGTATGTTTAAGTGCTTTGCTGGGTGATGACTTACATGTCAGCATAAAATTCTGTAAATATGCCTGAAGGATCAGGTTTAGTTATGACTTTCCACAGTGATAAAAAAGGTAAAACAAGTACATTTCAACAAATCATGAGCGAATCATGTAAAAGGTCTAGTTTAAGGGCCCTGGCCATTGAGTCAGGTCCCCACTGTATTGCTAAGCAGAATATGCTTCTTTCAGCAGCTCAGAAATTTCACTATCAAGTTTAAATTTCAGTCCAGTATGTAAATTCGGGTGTTTTTCTTCTCTGCAGTATCAAGCTATAAAGTACCCTTCTAGAAAACGAACACCACCATCACTATGTAAATTTGCACTACTGGTTTCAGTGCAGTGGAAGGCTGGAAACACGTTCCTTTTTGAAGATCACAGATGTGCTTTGTTCTCATGAGTAAATATTTTGGAATGTCATAGTGGCAAACCCTTCCAAATATTTTGTGTTCAGCAATTTTTGTCATTTGCAACCTTACTATATTCCTTTTTCTCTGCGTGGAATTTCATGCTTGCTAGTGTGTAATATGTTAATTTAAAATATTTAGCTTGCACAGCAGAGTATGCCAATGCCATGCTTGTACTGAGCATAAAAACATGCAAAATACATGCCTTTGACTGAAGAGAGATTTAGCATGCTGTTTTCTTTTTAGATCATAGCTGAACTTAAGACAACCATTTCCTCTCTGACAGAGGAGAACAGCCGGCAGCAGCTTGCCACAGAGCAGCGGCTCCAGGAAGTTGTACAAAAATTTGAAGATAAGAAGCAGCAGCTGATTACAGATAATGACAGAGCAATCAAGGTAATCTGGGGATTTTAGTCACTGATGCTACTGGCTGTTTGAGTGCAATTAAAAGTTCTGCAGTGGGCAGATGAATGCAGGTACCGTTCCTGTTCACACAGCCCTCACTAATTCCATTCACTGGACCTCGACTTTGATGTAGCTGATGACTCAGGCTCTCTTTCCTCTAGCTGATCATATGCCTGCATAAAACGTTTGGGTTTGGCGGGTCTAATCCATCCACTTCAGTCAAAGACTTGAAACTTTCCTGTTCTATTTTTTTAATATTGACTCAGATATTTTAACATATTTTCAGTACCTTTACAGAGTGCTTTCAGCACTTGGGAAAAAAAGGTGAAAAATAGGAGAGCCGAGTTCACCCCCTGAGAGCCAGCAGCATGGCACGGGCTTTAGCTTGGTTTTCACAAGGCAACCCCACCTTTCATGTTTAAGGCTGCAATGAAGGAAAGTATGTTCTTAGGTTCCACTGAAAACAAAGTCTCTGCTAAATATGAATGGAAGAAAATATTTGTTATTTGTAACTTTTTTTCATCAGATTTCTATATATTTTGCATCAGAGTTGCGTTCTCTGGTCTTTTTCAAAGAAGCTTTAAGAGACTACAGGTTCTGAATATTCGGACTCTGCTCCTTGCTGCTTTGAATCAGGGTGTCACCCTGATTCAAAGCAGCTGCAGAGAATCCCACCTGCAGAAGCAAGTAGAATTATTTTTTACACATTTTTCCTTTCAGAGTAGTAAAGAGCAATGGAAGATTTTTGAAACTATGTAATCTGCTAGGGTTGACAACCAAAACACTTCATTAAAAGTTGTGTAGGAGAAGGAAATTCCTTTTTTTCTTTGTAAAGACATTTACTAGTACCAAACAAAGAATTCTGTTGTTAAATCTAGAAACTCATGAAAAAATGAACTCCTACAGTTTTTCTAACTTACTGTGCTGAAAAGAAACCATGGGAGCTTTTACATGTTGGAACTATCTGATGTTCAATTACGGTACAGTTAATGTTGTCCTCTACATCTGAATGATTTGCATAAGGCAATTAGATTGACATTACTATCTCATCATCTGCAGAGTGTTCTTTTTGTTTAATGATTTTTTTTTTTCCCCCCTCAAGGAAAATGTCTGTCTTTATTTGTGTGTGTGTTGAGGAACAGAATTTTCTTTCTGATCAATCTTTAGTCTCTTCTGTCAAAGGTATGACCATATAGATGTTGGCTATAATCTATTATCCAAACTGAATCATTAGAGGTAGCTTTTATTATGACTAGGATCTGCAAATAGTTAATTCACATTATTTTGTGGTACAGGTGGATTTTTGCTGATTAGAAAAACGTGCTGTTTGTAGTTCTCCACTTTTCTGGTGGCCACCTAGATATACTGAAACCCTGTGACAGTGGAATATTCTTCCATGTAGTCAGAAATATGTTGTAATTCAACAGTTATCATGCATTATACCTTCTTGAGTTATCTATTTGAAATATGTGGTTTAGACCGTTTACCAGCTTTTTTCTTAGCACCTGGTGCAGGTGCTACTGTTGAATTTATGGATTTACCTAAACTAAATTACATTCAATGGAAATAATTCAGCTGTTGGTAATAGCAGTTTTGAACACTAATGATGATAGGTTGTATGAAATCCTTCTCCATGTAAATCTGTGTTCAGCTATTATAAACTTAATTTTGACATTATTACCTCAAAATGTAATGAAATACATAAAAAACAAAAGGGAATTCTGCACAGGGTTTCTGAGCAGTGTCCCAGAGAGATTTTAGCACTGGTGCTGCGAGTATGTTTTGTAAGATTTGGTCAACTTGGGGAAGAAATTGCAGGAGCTGTTATGCTTGGAGTTCTTGAATTTTGTTTAGTATCATTAATATTGTACTTTTAAAAAAATCTTCCTCGGAAACCACTGATGTAATGGAAATTTACTGAAAGCCAGATACCCAAATAGAAAATTCTTAGGAAGGTAAACTGCTGTGTATGCTTCTGGAAGCAGAAAGAGGTGTTTTTAATATTCGATCACTTAGTATTTTTAAGAACCACACATACTTCTAGATGAGCATATGCAGAAATACTTTGCTTTTTATTGGCCTGGGGCAAAAAAAATTGGTGGAATCCTAGATGTCCTAGAGATGGGGAACAACATCTAACCTAGGGCAAGCTGAAGACCTTGAGGGATGATTAAAGAAACATTCTAAAGTCAAAGCAGTTCTTAATATAGTATAAGCCTTTGAGAAGACTGAATATAATATAAGCTATTGAAAAGACTATCGTTAAAAAATGGGCATTTGCTAAATATAACATTGATTTAAACTAACATTGAGGAACAGATTGCAATTTCCTTTATATGGTATTGGGTTGACTTCCTGTAAGACCTTCCAATTTCCTTTCAAGGGGAGAAATACATTTTTACAGAAACCAACTGGCTCTCAGAGAAGTTTTGGATTTAGTCAGTAAAGTGATATCCAGATGTGGATGCCATAATACATGATTTTGATGTTAATTCAAATTCCTGACTCTCTTTGCTAGTTAAAGATTTCTAAGTTGTTATTCCACAATTGTATCTACCTCCTTAATCTTTTTTTTTTTAAATAGTATCTTAAACATTAGTGAAAAAGAATAAATGAAACTTTTAAGAACATTTTGCTTCTTTTGACAACCTAAAAACGCAATCTGAACAACCCTTTTTGGCTTCAGATGGCCTCAGTTTGGGTCAGTTTGAGACAAATGCTTAAAGTACTTGGCATTCTGTATTACACCGTGATTTGTCTGGCCTGAGGGCAAGTCAAAGTTTGTGCCGTCAGAGTCATAAAATCAGGATAAAGTTTTGGCTCATCACATTCCTTTCTTGAGGCTTATAAAGTAACCAATTTGGATGGCATCGAGTTGCAATGTCTAATAGCAAAGACCTAAGATGCAATGATCTGACAAGGCGTTGAACAACTGAGTGACTCCTGTCGCTGCCTTTTCGCTGCTGTTGAGTTTGAGCCCGTTGGGATTACGACAGTGTTGGCACAGAGGACGATCCCAAAAGCACAGTGCCGCGTAGATATCTTTGCTTTGAACTTACCAGGACTTATGTTCTTTGGAGCAGAGTCCAAGGACACTGCAGTTGGCCTGGCATGGGGCAAATCCAGCAAAGCTCACCTGGTCTCTGTGCCATGGCTCTCCTGTAATGTGCTTACACTTCAAAGATCAGGATCCATTGGTTTAGACCATAGGATTAGTTGAGAGCACAATTATATTAATGCCCTGCAGATGCTTGGAAAAGCTGCTTAAATTGCCATGTCTGTTAACCCATTTGTGATGCTTTACACTGGGATTTCGGAAGGCACCCTCCAGTAAGGGTTTGGGTGCTGAACTCTTGAGAATGTCTATGCAGGAGCTACGTTGGTCATTGAAGTGTAGTGTAAACTTATTAAGGCTAAATTTCAACTAGCTTTCTTGCATCCCGATAGCAATCTAGCCACAACAACCCGGAGCTCAATATAGTCAAATGGTCAGAGCATTTACCTAACTTTTCTGCTGCTTTTGGCAGTGGTTACTGGCTGGACTCAGCACTAGCATAAAGTTGATTGCATTGTAGAGATACCTTGAGGTTATTTATGAAATCCCAGCCTTAGTTTTTTTTATTAAATCCTTTTGGATCCTAGGATTGAAAGTGCAAAGCAGTTCCTGGGATTGGAACTGCAAAACATGTTCAGAGAATTTTAATGTAGAAGTTGATGGCCAAGTGGGGACTCCACATCAAAAAGTAGATTCTGGAAAGAAATGGATGATGGAGAGCATGCAGTGACAAACCCACAACAGAAAAGGGAGAAAATGATGGTTTTTTGCCAGAGGAACCACATTTGTTGTTTGGCTCATATTACAGATTCTAGGATTCTGTTATATCCCCTGAATTAACACCAAAATTTCATTAGCAAAACATGGTTTGAAGATGACATATTTCAACGCTTTGTGTGTCAGCCAGCTTATGATCAGATTAACTCTGTTAATAAATAAGACTTAAAAGATTTCTAAGAAAGAATGTCATATAATAATGTTCCCCTTCGTGTGAAAAATTTTGAAACAGTTGTTTTTCTTTGTTGTGTTTAAAAATGTTGAGAGGGAAAAAAATCAAAAAGTGTATTTTATAGCCAAAGCAGAACAAAGGAGAAAACTTCTGCTTTTAAATTGTCAGGACCTATGTGGGCATTGAGTGTTCTCAACGTCATCATATATTTGTTAGATGCTGTCGTATCTTGGAGCAAAAAGATAATTTCCTCTATGCAAAGATTGGACTGAGGGTTTTATCAACACAGTGAAATTTCTCAATGCAACTGTAACAGGATACTTACTCTGCTATAGTTACGCTTATAGTCCTTGTGTGGGGTACTCTCTTCTGGAATACTGTTTCCGCAGGGGGTGGGTTTACATTGATATCACTCTATTTTGGCATGTCACGGCAGCAAATTGCCCCATAAAGAGAGTGCGTGGTCACTTGGGCTCGGTGCTCGGAGCACCCGTCCGCCGCCCAGCCCACCCCTCCGGTCTGCCTGTGTCCTGCTGCGCCGCGTGTCCTTCTTTGATTTGCATAATCCCCCCTCCCTTTCACGTTTGGTTCCTGCTAAAAGTAAAACAAATTATTTTAGACCTTGGGATGTTTTAAAGCATTCAGAACATTTCTTTAAGGGCACCTGATATCTTTGTTTCCAGAAAGTAGTTCTTAAAATATACTGATGGTATTTACAAACGTCTCTAAAATGCAGTGTATCAGAAAAGCGGTGTTTTAAAAATTTTGTGCACAAGCTAATTTTGCATGTAATTATATTTCGTTATCAACCATGTTTATTAGCAAATTCCACTTGTAATTACAAGTAATATTTTGTATTAAAAGAAAAAGCATGTCAGAGCTATGGGAATATTAACCGAGTGACTATAGTCCTGCAGAAGTATTTAGTCTATTGTCCTCAAAATACCTTTTGAAATACCACCATTGTACTCCGCAATAGCCAATGTTGGGTTTAGTAAGAAATAAATAATTCTCATTTGTTGATTTAAAAGTCCCGAGCAAAGCTAACTCTGTGTTTTAGATGTCCTTATTAGTACTTATTAAGGAAGGAGAGGCATCAGAGACCATACAACCTAAATTGACCTGATCTAGAGTACAGAGAAGAAGCATTTTTGGTCCTGTCTTACAAATGAGACTCTGGAGGGTAGAGCCTTGACTTTGTCCAAGGTTTGTGGCAAAGATGGAAATTAACTCTGGACCTGAGCTCCGGATCCGTGCATCAGTCAGTCTGGGAGAACAGTGTTAGGATCCAAACAGTAACAGAACTGTAGAGTGATTTTGGAAACGAGATCGCCCAGTGTTAAAGCCACGTCTAACAAGTGCATTGCAGTCTCGTCAGACCCTTTTGAGAAAGCTGGGCCAGTTCAGTTCTTTACTTTTTTGTTAAGGCTGCTGACAAGTTTCCAAGCCGTGGCAAATAAAGGGGGAACAATTTACATGTTCAGCATTTTCTTTGTATTTACAGCAGAAAGACTGTAATGGCTGGTTGTTCAGAAGGCTATGAGCATGTGTAACTGATAGCACTGAGGACATTAATTAGGAAAAAGAACCTGTAAGCTTAGTGTAAACTGAAAATGAAAACCTACAACTTAGGATAAAGTGAAAACATATTATTTCAAGGACTTCTTTTTAAGTGAGTCTTGACTGGCTCTCCTCTCCAGCATACACTGATGCAGTAGGGTTAGCTGTTATAATCTAGACTACTGTTGAATAGCTGTGTAATAAACTTTTGCTAATAAGATCCACATTATTTATAAGCTTTTTTAATATTTTATTGTATTTTTTATTTAAACTTGACTGAAGGTGTTTGTGGGTTTTTTTTTTTTAGCTAACGGTGCCTGTAAAAAGGAGGTCAGCATTTCACTGTTGAAGCTGACACTGACTCATGTCTTATAAGACATCTGGTCAGAACATGCGTTACTGTTTGTGATGGTTCGATGACCACAGACATGCCAAATTCTGTCAGTCATTGAAGATCTTCAGAGATGTGTGTGTCACAAAGTTCTCCAGAGGGATCTCAAATCCATCTAATTGGTTTTGTGGCTAAGCATTACCATGATAAATTATTTGGCATGGTGGAATAAAGAGTTTTAAGGGACCCTCTTGATGTTAAATACATGGAGTCATTTTTCGTGGATCTCTATTTCTTTGTCGCTGGCTTTAGTCTATAATAATACTGCTGTGTCTTTTATTAGCGGGGAATTACAAGGCACCGACGTTTGTACCTTAGCATTGTAAAGCAGTCATTTACCAGGCAAATAACATTATCTTGCTCATAATTTCCTATATTCTGTTTGATCAGCAGAGGAAATGGCATCTTCCAAAAGGATAGGTAAATGAAATCTGCAGGGCTTTTATGGTTTTGTTTTCTCTTTTACATGGGGTCCAGACTCTGAGGCACCTGTTTTTCACAGTCTTTGTTTATATGAATACGAGTTTCACCCAAATTCAGTCTGTCAGAGAAATGAGGGTTTAGCCCCGAGCTTATCAACTGTTGCTCGTGCTCTGTCTCTTGATTCCATTACATGGTTATCTTTGACAGGCTGTATTGACACATTCATTATAAATGGTAATAAAAATAGGCTTATTTTTGTGTTAAGGTTAAACAGTTGTTAATCACAACTGAAATTCTGATTTTCAAAAGTCCTCTCTCCTTTTCATAATCGTATCTCTTTTTCTGTTGCCACAGAAATGATTTCTGAAGCATAGTACCTTCTCTTCAAAATTACAGGGTTTCAGATGTTTGGCCAATCAGGCAATCCGAGTGGCTGAGCATCTGTAAGTACTTTATAATATCTTTGACATGCTTTGTGAGACAAAGAATTGAGTCATCTTTTTTTCCTGCAGCAAGCTTTGCACTCTGGCATTTTTCTTGACTTTTCATGTCTCAACACATTGAAGAACTTACCATGGCCAACAGCAAAATCATACTTACAAGTTTTGTAAAAGACTAGAACTAGTGCTTGCCTAGTCCTCTGAACTGCAGACCAGTTTTATCCGGCAGGTTTAAAAGTTTGTATTTTTACTTTTTTCCACATTATCATTGTTGTCCTCAGTGTTTTGCTTTCCCTCCAGAAGGCACTTTGCTGCATGAAGTCCTTTTTATTCTTTTTTAGCTCTAGAAGAGATGCCACCTTACATCTAGCAGTCTCCAAATTATGGAATTAAAGATTCCATAAATGCGTAACAAAATACAAAGTCTTATATAGCTAAGCTATAAGTTTCTTTTAATGAGGTGGACTACACTAATTTTGCACTGGAAAAATGGTGAAAAGGAATTCAAAACAAGCCATAAAATTCACTGCTTTTAACTGACAAGACAGGAGTAATAGCACTGAATGGGGTCCTAGATGATTAGAAAGGTACAGAGAAAACACTTTTATTAGTAAGTGTTGAGTAATACTGACATAAGCCTACGCAGCTAATAAAGGAAGGCAGACAATGTTTATAACTATCCTGTAAGAAAATGAAAATTAGCTTTTTTTAAGGCTGCTGTGATGGTTACAGTTCACTGTTGTATTTCAAAGACGTTTTATTCTCCAAAGAGCACAGGGACTTTTATGTGGAGGAGAAAGTGGTGCTTAGAAAGACAGAGTTGGGAAGATACCCAGCAGTTATGAGGCAGACTGCCTGGGAGGAAGAGCCTGTGCTCAAAGGTCTGGGGCTTTACTGGAGAGGAAAAAAAAAAAAAGATAAAGATAAAAACAAGTGTCTAATGTCCTCCAAACACAGGGCATCTGTAAAACAGTCTGTGCATAGGACTGTGTAGACTTTCCAAGGGCTGTTCTTTGTTCCAGTTCCAGTGAGTTCCTGGAACGCAGCCTCCTTCCCTGCTCCTGGAACAGCCTTGACTGCAGGGCTTCTCCAGCCGTGTAGGTGGAAACACAATATGTGTGAACTATATATTCAACTAACAAAAGATTGCTGGAGAAAATGACATCTTCAAAGCAAACCTTCCGTAGTCCACAAACATTTATTACTCTGTAGTAAAGATTTTTAAAGCTTGGCACAGTAACACAAGTTGCAGGGTTTGGCAAATAGAGATTTAGGGATGTGGACCTGGTCTACTTATCAACATATATTTTCCTTAGATATCTTTCTTATGGTGTGGCTGATGCCAAGAGTGAGCCGAAATAGCATCAGATTGCATTGGCTCATTCCAGCATGCCTACACAATTTCCAGTATTTGTGTAAACATTTTTTGCAAAACTGTATGTTCTAATATTGGTTGCTTTTGGTTTTGTACTAATCATGGCGCTGGCTGCTCCGGGGATATCAGCAGGAGAAAGTCACCGAGGATTTCAGCTTTATGCATTAAAATGCTCTTGCCAAAATTTGTGTTGACTTTAGAAATCTTCGTATTCCATTTAGAATTTTCTGCTGGCTCTCCAGCTTTACATGTAACTAAAACTCTAGCAGATCAAATATCAGAGTGTTTTTTAAAAAATGACTGGCGAACACTTTTGAATGGCAGATCACAGTGAAATAGAAATATCTTTGTTAAACTTACCAAGTTTTTTCATAATAGTTGAGCTTTTCTTCAGTGTAACAGGAGAAACCTGGTGAATCCGATATCTGTACAGGGTAACTATTTACCGATATTTAAAGGTAGGGTAGCAGTAGAATCAAGTGGTCAGTAGCACTCTTAAAAATTTTGGAAGGCATTGCCTTTATTTTCTCTAACTAGAGTGGGTTTTTTCCATACAAAATGAAAATACCTATTGTTTCCTTAGCATTGAAGGATTAGTTACAAGGAACTACTAAAGGAAAGCAGCCAAAGCTGCCATATTTCTGCCACTTTCTTGCATCAGTGGAGTTGAGAATAAAGGAACTTTCCAAGTTACAGTACTGTACTTGAAAAGGAAAAAAGTATGCGGCAACTTTTATCTGTGTATTCAGTAGATCAGATGGCAAACTCACCCAGGCAGCCTAGCAGGGGAGCAGCTTCTGCTTTTCTCGGTAAGCCCTGAGTGGTGTGAAGCAGCACCAAGTACAACATCAAAAGATACAAATATGCATCGAGTGTAAAGTTTGGGTTTTTCAAAACATCTGTCTAATTAGCACAACTTACATATCTGTGAATTCTAGCTCTGACTTTCTCACAGTTTCATGCTCAGCAGAAGTGGCTTTTTCATCTAACAAATTTATGTAAGAGGTTAAACCTACAAACACTGTCACCAAACCTGACCCTTCAGGTCCTTGATATAAACCTATCCTGTTTCCTTCTAGCATCAATCGCCTTATTGTGCCCAACGAGAAAATGTGAGATGTAGCTGTTAGCCAAATTTCTTCTAGAAGAACGAGATCATTTTAATTGAATGTTATTATCAGCCAGTTCTTGTGGTTTGACACGGATTCAAAATGAAGCAGTTCATCTGCTTAAAGAACGCGTAGGCACTAATATAATAACCTCAGTAAGTTTTCGGATGCCGCCATCCTAAGGGAAATTGGTTTGACTTGCCCTTCAGTGGAAATTTTGTGTACTATTGGCAGCCAAAATAGCACTAGAGTCCAGAAACAGAATGAAATTCTATTCCTGTGTATTGTACTTTGCTCCTTTTCCCGTTAAAATTTGTATTATAAACATTTTCAGTTAGGCTCAGTTCACCTTGTTGCCTCGCAGTTCAAGGAAACTGTCTGTATGTGTTCGTGTAGTACGTGTGTATACACGAAGGTGAAAAACTAAGTTTTATTGAAAATATACATTATTCTTTGAGCCTTTTGCATGTGGATTCTGCACTTAATGTGCCTACTCCATCTTGCATTGGAGTTTGGGATGCCTTCCCTAGGAATGGTTTATTGTTGCTGCTTCATGCACCATCTACACTGTGTTGATTCTCTTCATTGATGAACAGGATTTGATACAGTAAATATTTTATTTGTTGACCCTCGAAAACATGCATGAAGAAGACTGGGGACTTGAGGCTGAAGCTTGTAGGGAAGACTGGGAACCTCAAGGCTGAAGCTTTTTCTTAAGCTCTTCTGTGCAGGCATCAATAGTTTTGTGTCTTTGGCCTCTTCAGAAAGTCTGAGGTCCTCCAGCAGGGAGACCGTTTTATGGAGCAGAAACACCTGTTTTCTTCTTCAGGGATCTGTCTGTTAAATTTATTCTTAGGAAACCGAAATAAATGTTCCTACAGGATAAAATTTAGGACTCTAAATGAGCTTCTTGGCAACGTCCCCTTTGAAACTGCCAGATAACAGAGGACTGGAAGAGC
>NW_009231790.1:114062-150555 GCF_000690835.1 Fulmarus glacialis
CAGAGATTAGTCAAGCACAACAAAGGACTTGCTCCTCTGACACAACCACTTTTTAACTTCTTCTGTTACTAAAGCTGTCTCTGCTTATTTTTAGTTCAAGCTTTCACAGCACTGAAGTCAATAACTTCAATTAAGTCAATATGTTAATAATTATGAAAGCAAATCCTTCAGCACTAATGCATGCTCATGTATGAATCTAATCCCTGATACAACACAGTTATCTGCAGTAGTGGTGAAGATACCTGTTGGAATTGCCTTCACCAGCTTGGCCAACCAACCAGGAGACCCAAAATTTGTACTTCTAATGTTGAATATGTCTCCTGCATTTGGCACCTCAAGAGAAATATATCCTCAGTGAAAAGCCCAGATTGCCAATTATGAAGAATTCGTTAAGATCTGCTGAAGTTCAAAGCAAAAAGGCCAGTTCCTCGCAGGTCAGGGCAGCTCTTTTAATGGTTCCTGCTTTGCCTCCAGCAGCAGCTCATCTCCAGAACCTGTTTATTTTTCTGCCAGGACTGTTGGCAGGTGAATAGAGTCACATCAGCTCACCTCACGAGTATTTTTATGCTGGAAACCTATGCCCTGAATATGCCATTTTCCTGGCCCAGCATGGCATGAGATCACGGGTTTCGAACCTGTCCGTGTTGGCCTTAGAAGACAAAACGTGCAATGCACCGTTCACTTCCTTTTTGAGATCTGCCATAATGTCACAGCTCAGTTTTGCACTGGGGTTTGCTCTCTTACAGTTTAGACCATCGCAAAGGAATAACGCTTGCTGTGTGGGGAGGAAGGAGAGCATCACTCAATCATGTCCTGAAAACAAATCAGATCATTTGTGAAACAAAAATGAATGAATGCAAGTTCTTCTAGAACCAGATCGGGAGAAAACAAAACAGTCCCTTTTCCTGGGAAATAATTAGTTAGGACATGTCAGCACCAAAGCTTCATGCAGATATACTGTGGTTTAGGAAAGCACAGCATTTGCCCTCTTGCCAACTGGGCAGCAGTGTTAGTCCAGAATCCATCCGGGCTCGTGAGAGTCACTGTCTCTGGGGTGCAATATTTTAATTTCAATAGAAGGTCGTGCTAGCTCTCTGTATTGGAACTGTGGAAAAGATGTTAAAGCCTGAAGTGCTGTAAGTGCTGTTTTCCTTTGTATTTTCTACATGACTGCTCAGGGACTGCCATGGGTACCCATCCGTGGTACCATGGTCCAGCCTGGCCCTTTTATTCCTGTTGGCAGTGTGACTCCCAGCGTCCGCCCTTCCACCACCAGGATCTAAACTGGAGGAGACACGGGAAGAGGATGTGCTTATTCAGGGAGGGATGATGCCTGCAGGCGAGCATCCGATCCGTTGCACGCACGCCAGGAGCCCCGGGCGCTCTCCGTGCTGCTGCTCTCTTCCAAGTTTGTTATGTAAGAGAGGGTGAAAGTACAAACGAGAGAAAACTAAACATGAAAAGTGAGTTTGTTTGCCTACTGAGAAGCTTGGGAGTGGCAGAATGAAACTGTATAAATAAAAATTCGGGCTACCAAATGTTAGATACCTGCAGGAACACCTGCACAATTGGACCAAGCCAGAACTCTGCAGGCAGCTTGAAGGAGAAATCCAAGATGTGTATTGGCTCTCTCTGGCTTCAGAAAAAAGCATTGTTTTTCTCGATATGGCTATATTTAAATTCCTTATATTTTTGTTCCTAATGTTAATATCATTCATATCCTTTACAGTTTTGCAGTTGTAATTTGGCAAGGTAAAACAGCAATTACTGAAGGCTATGTAACAATTTGAATCATATCAGTGGATTTTAATTGTCTGCGTACCTGGAAACACCTTTGACCACAGCTGTGCTCTAAGCTCCAAGGAGCAACTCATACCTGATGTATTGTTTTCTTCCTCCTACCAGAATAACACATCACTTCTACATGCATTTGTGTAAATCCAAAAAGCAAGGACACAGGAAAATGTGAAGCAATTGATGGGCAAAGAATACAGTGAGGTCTTTGTCGTCACTGTTAACATTTATACTTGCCTTAAGTGTTTACGTGCTGCTTTTTCTTTCTACTGTCCTCTACCAGGTCTCCCCTCCGTCCTGAATCGTATGGAAATGTGCATTTGCAAGTCAAGTTTGGCATTGCTGTGGACTCATTTGCTAGCACCTGTCTCTAATAACCCAGCCTTCGTGGCGTATGTGAGAAGGCTGATGTCCCTTCTGCCTTTTTCACTTGCTGTTTGCGAAACCTGCCTCTGCAGAGGACAAGCTTATTTGTGCTTCCTTATCAGGTCCTGAAACTAGATCAAGATTTATGCAACTTTAACAATACTGGAATTCTTAGTTCTTTCACACTGCACCTTATATTATTTTTCCTGTAGTTTATGTCTCATTTGTGATAAGGAAGAGGTTTTGAGTGTTCATAAAGTAGCTGAAAAGCTCTGCTCTTTGTGCTGTGCAGGTCTAATGAGAGGCGTTAGTATGTAGCTGCACAAATGAGAAACCGGTGGCGCTTTAGAACTCGATCTGTTTTCTGTTATTTTTAATGCTTTTGCATTTTAAAAATGTCATCCATATAAGAATATTTGGAACTACTTACACATAAAAAAAAAAAAAAAAAAAAAGAGAAAATGAAAAGAGCCTGCCTTGCTTTTAGATGTGCCAAACAGGTTTGGCAGTCATTCGCTTAGCATTGATCAAGCGTTGCTCCGCCGGTCAAACTCTTGTAGCATTTCCTACCTGCGCAGAAACATTCTCACCAAGCATTTCTGAAACCAGAAGACACTGGTTGGGTTATTTTTCTTGTTCAGAGCATTTTGGATGATGACTGAAGTGCATTGTGGATATCGAGATTTGACACTTGTCATTCAAAAGCCTGAAAGTCTTCTAGAAGATAAACTGCAAAGATTGTTTTGGCTCAAGGAAAATAGAAGTGGCTGTGCTGGGTCAAACTGGAGTCCATCTGTCTCTGTTTTATGGGACATCTGATAACAGATGCCCAGGAAAGGGTATAAGAACAGGCTGAAGATTTAGGGGCATTTCCTCAATATGCTTTCATCACTCGTGATGGCCTGAGGCAAAACATCCCTCACTGTACAGTTTCTGGGCTTGGTGTGCCTATTGGGAGTATTTTAACTGCCTTGTCATGACCCTGTGGGAGTTCCTCGGAAGAAAAAGCAGAGGGATGTCTTGGGGATGCTGGTTAGGTTCACAAGTAACTCAACAAAACCTTCTGCTGTGTGGCACTGAGGTCCTCTCCTGTCTGTGCATTTCCACGTAAGACTCTTCTGCCACAGCAGAAAGATCTGCTAACTGAATTAGCACAGTCTTTCAGCCATCATTCAGCTCAAAACTGGGACAAAAAAGACTTTAAAAAAAAAAAAAATCAAAACTCCGTTGAAATCAGATCTTCTTTGTCACAACTGTGATAAGAGCTCTTGACATTCCATGAAAACTGTATCTGAGAGACAGCAATAGCTTTGGCAAGTGTTTTTCCCCTTCTCACCCTCTTCCGAGTTTGCCTGTATATAAATTACACCTAATTTGTTACCTGTATTGGTGAAATTATTAGCGTCAAAAGGTCAAATGTAGAGTGTTTGTTTTAAGTGCAGCCAAGCAGTTGCCTGTTGCAGTGATGCTCGTATCGGGGGTCTCTACCGGTCTCAGTCTGATCTTACCAGGGCTGGCTTGGAGGGACACAGACCTGCTGGAAGTTTGCAGACCAAAATTGTCCAACATGCATCGGTACTCAGCTATGCAACAAGTGTGGCTTTTAAGGGAAGCATGGCCAATAAATTTAAGCTAGATAAAGGCTTAATTTTTTTAATTGATGATTCCGGTTCAGTAAAAAAGATTACTTTAGAGCTGAAGAAATAGGGTCGTGGGTACTCCCCAGAAACGAGTTATGCAGGAATTAGAGTAAAATGTTTTGAATAAAAAGCTAGCAGAAACATTTAAATAGGTTGTGGAGCCTGACATTGTTCTTTGCTATGTGTGTATATGCCTGTCTATCTAAAATATTCTGTACTGGTGTTCTAGAGCTCTAAAATGGAAGGAAAAACTTCTAAAGAAGCTGAAATAGATCTTACCCATGTCTAATTTTGAAAAAAATATGAACTTAAAGGATTTTAGAAATGTTGAGAAACATTGGCATTATGACAGCAAGTGTCTCTGTCATAACGTCATATGATTAACTAGATCAGAAACATTCTGGGATGTTCTGATCAGTTATGTTAATGCATCTTTTAAAAAGTGTAAAGCCAATGCTCTGTAAAATAGATACTTGAAAAACAGTTTTCGTTTTCCTCAGGCTAGTGAGATTAGAGTTTCATAATCTGTTTGACCAGCTGCAGAGGACGTTCTTTTTCATTTTTTCTTTTTAAGTAAATGAGCTTCATCTCAACATGATTAAAAAAGAAAAAAAGAATCAAGCTTCAAAAATGCTCAGTTTTCACACATACTTTTAAATGGGAGCAATTGCATTATCATGTCTTGTTGCAAATGTAATTGGGTTGGAGGTCATTAAAGACTTTGAATAAAAGAATTTCCAAATTTCCAAGTGTGCATCCTCCCCTGTCAAGAATCATCCCACATAATTTTAGAAGATATTACTTTGCTGCCTCTCGCATCTTACATGTATTGAGTGTGCAGGCACTGTTGAGTCAAGCTTGCTCTTATTCAGTTCAAAAAGCAGTGGTTTGCCTTGCCAGTTAATATTGTTGATTAAGGTTACTTTGAAAGGCGTGAAGACATTATTAGATTTCTTTTTTTGTTATTTTATGTAATGGGGAGAATTCCAGCAATATTGAGCAGTCTGCTAGTTCATTGCACAAAATTAATAGCTTTTCTTTTGTTCTTACTGGGAATCAGATTAGCCTATTGATTAGAAATATCTGAGCTTTTCATATTTACTTTTTAAAAGAGCATAGCAAAATAAGATGTTTTGTAAAGCCTGTTAGAAATGTTTATATTTCCAGGTCTTCATGCGTCTGTGAGAAGGAATGTATTTTAAGGAGACATTTGTAGAGCACCAGGGGTCTACTGGAACCGCTGGTCTGTCTCCAGGTGTAAAGTTTCCGAACACCCACCTAAAGTGGCAGTTTGGTGATAAACTTAGTGGGGAATGAAGCCCCCGGCGGTCAGAAGATTGCCTTGTTCAGCAAGTGATTGATAAATATGCTTTATCATGAGTCAGATGTTCTCTAAATCATTGCAGGAAATTCTGCTCGAACCCCTGATGTTTGTTTTTGCAGAGCTGTTGGTAAGAATACAGCAAGCAGCAAATCCAGATGTTTTACTAGTTAATTTGTATTCACAATAGCAGTTTTTCACTAGCACAGCATATCCATTGACGCGACGTTTCAGACGTTCTTACGACACAGCATCAAAAATTCAAGAAGGTGTCTGAAAATGTTGAAGCCGACATCAGGTCTTCACAGGAAACCTGCTCCCAGAATGGCAGACTCCTTGCTGTTCCCTTTGATTGCGAAGTGTTTAATAAAAAGCAAATTAGGAAATGAAAATTGTCTCGTGGATCAATCAGGCGCAGCAGTTATGCCTGTTCAGCATTATCTGTTAGACATTAACCTGATTGGGAATGTTTTATTTTGTATAATAGTCTCAAAATCAGACTGAAAGCTTGACTTAAAAAATACCTGATGTATTTTGTGTGTGCTCTGAAGCTGATAACAAACTCTGCAGTTCAAGTTTTAATAACTAAGGGGGGAGCTAAGAAACTTCAAAAGGTTCGTGATAAATGTTTTTGACAATGCGTCAGCTGAACATTAGGCAGAATCTTGGTAAATCTTCTCATAAGTGGTTTAAAATGGAGTTTTGAACTTTTCCTTCATAAGTGTATGCTTAAGACGTCATGGTATCTTTGGGTTTAAAAGATTCATTTTATCTGGTATATGCGAACCATTGGTGTTTCTGTCTACACCTCTGAGAGTAAAAGGGGGAAAAAGTTCAGCAGTTTTCTCCTTTCGGCAACCTCTGCCTCTGCTCTTGACCATGAAACTCGTGGAGGCTGGAAAAAAGGAAAAGCCGGTTTTAAAGCATACTAACAAAATACTCCAGGTAAATACTATAGTAAATCTTCTGAGCTGACAAGCTTTCCGAATGACTTCATTGCGACAACCCTAAAGTGTCCTGGTCATAGACAAAGCAATGCTTGCACATGGCAGCTGCTCGTTGGCTTTTGTGGTTCATTGAGAAAAGCAGATGAAAGCAAGTTTATTAGTGCTCTTTGAACCTTGCCTCCCTCCCCCTCTCCTATCACCTGAGCCACTAAAAACAAAGCAAAAATAATTCCTTCCTTGGCTTCTCCTGAAAAAAATGCCTAACTTTACGATTTATACTGCTGTTTTCTTTCAATTTTTATCTTTGCAGGACTTGCTCTGACTTACGGCATCCTTTGTGTTTCGAAAGAATTGAGTTTATAGTGCCATGCAGTGAAGGCCTGACTCAGCAAAATGCTTAGGCCCTTGCCTAATTTTAAGCCTACGAATAGCTCTGCTGGTCCTATCAAGGTGTTTTAGGGATATGTGGCTAAAAACTTTGCAGAAAAATGGTCCTAAAACTTTGTTTAGCTCAACTAGATATTTACAGAAAATGCTGAAAACATACCAATATTTTGTAGGAGCAAAGCAGGAAAAAATATGCATGTTGATGATCCTAACAGCGCTCAGGGAATCTCCAAAAGACACCAATCCAGATGAAGTCTGATGTGAAATAGTGTTAAGGGACTGCTCAGGAACTAATGCTGATGATCCACTCAAGAGCCAAAGCATATAATAAACTGCCAATCAGTCTCTTGCCTATGAATTGCGAAAAATGAAAATAGTGTAGCATTAGAGCCTACCACACTGGAAAAATGTTTGCATATATGTTTCTTTTATGTTAAGTGACCTACTTTTAAAATTTTTCACTACTACTAGAAAGACTTAATTTTGTTTCTACAGTCAAATTATTCCCTTCCTTCCTGAACCCCTTTACTTCTTCCCACACTCCCTCAAGGGAAGAAATTCTTGTATTTCACAACGGCATCTCCTACTGGCAAATCTCAGAAGCAATATAGACCGGCGCAGAAAGGAGCTGCTTGACTTGCTTGAATGGGCAAAGCCCACAGCTCGGGTGGTTTTGCAAGATCTCCACTCCCATTTTGAAATGTCAGCAAAGTGGGGCAGACTTCCAAATGTGCCCAGCATATGGGAGTTTACGTTAGTTCAAATGGGAGTTGATTAATTCTGTACTTTTGAAAATTACCCCTTTTCTCTGATTCCTGACTGAAGAAACCTTTTCGTAACGATAGCAGAAAATGGGCAACCAGCTCTTTTAGGGACACATTTTAAAAGGTATTGCCATTTGCATTTTCATGCCATGTCGTAATGCATGTTCACTATTCATGAAATAGTGTTTTGTGGTTAAAATCATATATTAGGCATGAAGATTCCCAAATTTGCTCTTCTGTCATGGTGTAGTAGGACACCGTGCAGATTGGTCTTTGCAGGACTTCTCTTTACCCCCACCCATACGTAGTTGTTAGCAACTTCACCCAGGCAATGAAGTTGATCTGATGGTAAAAGGCTAGGAGGACAGTGGAAGGTGTTCGAGAGATGTAAAATATTGCTTAAGGTGTTTTAATTTGTGTTCCTGAGGAGCAATAAAGCATAAATTTTCTGTACAGTCATAATAGTAATTGTAATGTTACCTATAGGATGGAAGAATAATTTGTGTTATTAACTGTAACTATTTTCAGTATAAAATAACAGATTTTCTTTTCTGTTGCAGTAATGTTGGCCCCTGCATATAGGTTGTGGAAAACTTTTGTTTGCAAAAACAAAGCTATTGTTTTAACAAAAACCACAGAAATTTTGCCTTTCATATTGAATCAGTAGCATAATGAATAGTGGAGCAATAGTTCAACATCAAAGGAGACTTCTTGGATATATAGTGTGTTGCAACAACAGCGAAAAAGTTCCCACCAGAAAGGAATTTTGCCATATGTGAACAGCAAACATATGTATTAGGTTAAAACCATAAGATTTCCTTTGCTTTACACCAAAAACAAGAGAGAACTTAAGTACAGAGGTTTTCAGTCGGGCACTGGAATGCAGCATGGAGAACAAGCAGTGTCCGAGGTTTGGAGCAGTGTCAGGGGACAAAAGCTCTATGAAAACCCAAAAAGCATTGAGCATGCACCAACAATTTGGCTCAAACATTAGTATTTCACTTTTTAAAAATACACTTGTTTTGCTCTGACTCATGGCATTACATCAGTGATCTTCATAGATATATTTTCCCAATTTATTTATAGTAGTAATAAAGCCAGACAAATTTACTTATCTCCATAAAATATTTTAGCAAAAATAATGATTACTTTAAAAATTCTGAGATCAATTTTGATGGGATACTTGGCCTGCTTTCTTTGAATAGAGTTGCATTTGACTCTAAATTGTGAGACCTCCTAGTATAAAGGAGAAGTTTTTGCCCAGACAGCCCATACTTCCAGCTTCATGGAGAGTTAAAGGTATTCAAGATTGAACGTTTTAATGACAAAATTTTAAAGCATCTCCATAAATATTTCTGGAACAAAATTTGCTTTTATTTTTGTTAACATTCACATGGATTTTCTTTAAAGTTCCAGAGCTAGGTTTTCTTCTCATGAACAGGGAGAGAAAACACATCAATGGATGTAATTTGAATTTAGAAGGCACTTAAAGAGGAGCCTCTATTCAGAATTATTGTTGGCACATGTTTTGAGGATGTAAAGTGGAAGCCTTCTTCTGTGGGCATTAGTAAGGAGATAATTAAAACTACAGTAGGTAATTATGGTAGCTTTTATTACTGTATCTTTCATTAACTAATTATATTAATTTGGTAACGTTTGAAAAATTCTTTGAAGATGAAAAGTGCTAACTATTACTACCTTTAGCTGTAGTGTTACTCTGCACTGGTCATACAAATATTGAGGTCTTTTCTTGATACAGATGCACATCCATGTGTGCAGAGTTGCTGGTACAGCTAGTAAGAATTACATATGTATATCAAAAAAGACTCTGCCATTATCTGGCATAATCTGATCAGGATGAGCAGTGACTTTCTTGCTGACACTTTTTGTTTCAAAGTGAAAATACATTGGTATTTAACATTTTTGGAAGATTTTCCTTTCCTTGCAAGTGTCACTTATTCAACCCTCAGTACCAGAGAGATAAATTGTGATCCCAGACTTGCCACTGACGTGATGGGAGCAGGAATCAAGCCTTGTCTACTCTCAGGAACACACCAAAAGTAGGAATTTATTTCGGGTTGAAGAAGCAAAACATCACATCTTCTTAAATACAGTATCTTTACAGTGGTAATCAATACCAAGTAATTAAAAATAATAATGATTTCTGTTTATGTAATTCTTCCAGAACTGAATTTTCTTTTAGGGAATCCAACACTTCTTTTTAAAAATACCCTGTGGTTAAAGGATAATCAAATCGGTTTTCATATATTAAAGACTAAATCCTTCATATATTCCCATTTCATACTTGTTCATGTGATTCTTAGAACTCTTTCTCTTACCAGCTTTTGGTTGATTTAGATTAAGCCCTGTAACTAATGCCAAAAATTTATTCCTGCCTTGAAAAGGGATTTTGTAATGCTGGCATCGTACCTTTTTGTCTCTTTATGGCTCCTTGTCAAAACTATACACTTTACAAGTTGGGTTTTTTAAAAAAAACCCTCTTTTGCAGCCTCAGTCTGGCACCCAGGACTCAGGCTGAATTCCTCCGGTCCTGTGCATCGTCCCAACATCTCTGCGAGCCGCACGGGCCAAACTCCGCGCTAACTCCACATGTGCTACTCTGTGGTCTCCAAAGTGCTCCAAGTTCCCATGAGCAGAGTTGGGTTTGAAATAAACTTCATTAAACCTTTTGCTGGTGATAATCAAACCACAATAGAATAATGGGAAAAAAAAAAAGTGCCTACCCAGAAATGCAGTTTAGATGTTCTTTTCTCCGTTCATATCAGCCAGTACCCAAACGTTTCATGTATCACAGTGACAGCGATGGACTCATCCACCAGCTCCACTTGAGGTCCCAAAATCTGACCGTAATACTTCAGTGGCGTAGTCTCAAAGCCATCACTTTTCCCTTCCATCCTTCTCATGTCTCTCAATGTTGTATGCCACCAAAACATTTACAATATGATTTTATTTTAGGATCCTTTCCATTTTTATAAATAAATCAAATGAATGTTCCTTTTATACAGCTGTAATTCACCCACATTGTTGCAGTAGAGCTTATTATCTCATTTACATTTTTAAGTGCTTTTCAAAGGGTAGGATATCTGGGCTGGAAAGCAAAACATTTCATTTCTTTGTTCTCAGGCCAACACAAAGCACTTCCAAGGTCAGGTATGGTGTAGACTTTCAACAGCAAACATGTTTACATGGCATTTGAAAGCCGGTTTAACTGAAAAAAAAATACTGTCTTTATAACAGTGATGTAAGTCAACTTAGCAAAGCTGAGGGATGGGGATTAATTCTGTACCTGGAAAAATTTAACTAAATAAGTTAGGCTTTGTTTTCCGTTCAGGGAAAAAAGCCTCTGACACTTAAAAATTGGCCTGTTTTTTTAATTTTTTTATCCCTTTTTCTTCATCTCAGCAGTTATTAAACATAAGCTCTGTTACTCTTTGGGCAAAATCTGACACTTTGAAGCTGTAGAATAAAAACTGCATTTCTAAACAAAACAAAACAAACCCCATTGTTTAGTTTTACAAAAGAGATGTTCTGTGGTGTACCTGGGGTAAGTCGTCTGCTGTTTTTAAGAGTATTCTACGTGACAAAAGCTTCTCTGTCAGACACAGAAAAATATTTGAGGGTACTGGGTAGCTTCAGAAACAGCTATCAGCATTCAGGCTCTGGCCACTGCCTAGGGAGCTTTTTGACAATAGAGAGACTTTTCCGTGTGCTCTTCAAAAGGCTGCGTTATTCATGACATCCATCGTGATTCCTCCTAGAAAATTAAAATCATGGGCAATGAACTTGCTTGCTTCGAATTACTATCTTCAGAGCTGATCATATGCAGAAATCTACAGCAACCATGAGATTTTGATGTTACATTTTTTTTTTTGGCATGGCTTTGCTCAAATACCGATCTTTTGGTTTTACTTTTTCGTCCTTGTGCTGATAGGAAAGCTGGAATACCCAAATGAGCATTAATTACTCATGGAACATCCTTTATACACAAAACTAGATTCTACAGAGTGACCGGTAGAGCTGGTATGCAACACAGCAATAGTCCAAAAATGGTCAAGTTGGAGGTATTCATGATTGATCAGAGGAGTTAGTCTTTTTTCCTGCCATCCCAATACAAAACGTACCAACAGCCAGTTCTGATGTGATTGGAAAAGTCTGTAAACTCATACGGTATATTCTGGTTTGGACAATTGGTGAATGGATAATTATAAGACTTGATAGTTTGCTACACTTATATACTATAGTAAAAATACTTTATTTCTAAATAGTACTCGTTTAAGACATTGTCTGCTCTCATAATGAAACAAAATACGTGCACTCCACGCTGGCAAACGCTATCTAGAGTAGGTGGACCTAACATAGACTGTGTTATCTGAATTGCCCAAATTAAATTACTTTAAGATGCATTGCAAACCCTCAGATTTAAAGGAACCTCTCATTTTATGCTCTGCAAAATATGTTTGTCTGTTGTAAATAAGAAAAGTAAAAATGGAGAAATTAAGGAAGGAAACAGCAGCGCACCAATTCTCCTCTTTGCCACCATGTGGTTGCTGTCTTTACCAGGAACACTTTGAGATCCTGTTTTGTGTTCAGTACTTGCAGATTTGTGTGATGGAGTGTGATACAAATCTGTTCTCCGAGACAAATACGTATATATATTCACATATACATTTGTACATATACGTGCTACCTCTTGACCATCTCCAAAGTCCTGTGAAAGAGTAAAACTTGCTCTTGAGCACAAGGAGGGAGTCTGGGTAGGACGACTGATGTGTAGCGAGGTTTCCTCCCTCCTTATTTTTGACCATGCCAAGCTATGTGGACTGTATAAGCTGATCACGTGGAAATAGCAGGAGAAGACGGGTCATACTTTGTAGTTTATCCAAAACGTGCTCTGTGAATGTTCCTGAGAGTCGTCCTGTTCTGGACACTTTGGAGTTATGGCAGGACTTTTGTCAAATTAATTAGGTCTTTGGTGATCTTTCTGATACATGGAACAGCCCTGCTCCTTGTTACATTTCTACATTGCATGACCTCATCATTTTAGTTTTAAAATCAGAGTATGCTTGTTTGTATTTTACCTTACAAAATTAGATGTACAAAAAGAAAACAAAAAGCCTACAATTCACACATATATTTCATTATATTAATGCAAATTCCTGGTACTGCAAGACTTGTTGAGTATTGAAGGCCGGTTATATATTCAAAGCCTGGATTTCAACATTTCTCAGAAGCGGTGATATCATAAAAGTCCCTGGGCAGATTTGAAGTTCATGCTTGGGTCTGGTTAAATTTTTTGGCATCAGAACATGTAATAGTCTTATAGCTAGAAGACTTTAAAGTTAATGCCTGGCATCACTTCAAAACAATGTGCAAGATCTATCATAAGTAGTCCTCTTATCTTATCTCAATAGCAATTTTATCCTGTAAATGATTTGAGAATACAGTATTTCAATGCTGTGGAAAAGAGCAAGGGTTTTTTTCTGTTAAATCTTTGCACCGCGAGTACTTTTAATGATCCTGGTTTATGTACGGGTATTCTACTTGAAGGAAGCAAACGTTAACCGTATCACATCTTCTGCAAAGAGTCCTGCGCTAAGAGTCCGTGGACTCGTCGTTCTCTCCTTTCCAGGGCGCTCTGCAGAAGGTCTTTTTAAAAAGCAACACTGGGGGCACCTTCAGTGCCATTTACAGCGTACCTCCGGCGCGAGTCCCTCCCCAGGACCAGTCCTGACTCTGCGCCACGCTTTTCAGCTGATGGGCAGCAATGCCCCCATTTCCTGGCATACAAAAGATAACTCAAAATATTCCCTTTCTGCTGCCCCAGCCGCCTCTGTGTTGATGTCAATCTAACATCCACGTTGTGTGCTTTGCTTCAAGTCAGCACTTGCAGTTAACAATGCCTTTGTTCAAGCTGACAACATAACTAAGCTTTTAGTAAATGTGTAAGTAAATGCTAAGTGTGTATTCAAACATTCAACAATGACTAGGAAACTTTAAAAAAAAAATCTTTGAAACTTTGTATTGTTTGTTTGGTGTGTATCTGTTAGAAATAACATAGACTATCAGTTCCTTGGGGCATGACTGTTCTTTTGTTAAGCATATAACAAAAAGATCAAGGCTCTGAGGGACTGCCGTAATAAAAATAAATATATACGAAGAACAATAATGACAAAATAAATTTGTCAATGCATTTTATGAGCTTGATTTAGAAGTGATTATTTCTGAACTAAATAAAGACTGGATAGTTGTGGTAAACTGACATGATCATAATATTCCTTTTATTTATTGCCATTTATACTTCATTTGTAGATCACATGCTAGACTTTACTACAGGGCGGGAGGGGAGCCCCTCATCTCGGCGAGCATCCCATTTCAATAATATGGAATACATTTTCACTGCAAATTCCAGACATCGTTTTCCAGAGAGAGGATTATTCTTCTGGCTTAAAGGAAAAGTTATTGGTACACTGCAAAAGTGTTCCTAAGTTTGTACAAATAAGATGATGACAAAAATCCGAGACATTTGCAATTGTAAATGCAAATGCGATTGTTGCAATTGCAAGATTTCCATTTCCCTGTCAATCTTCGAGGATGTTTATTACATTTTTAGTATGAATACTTGTAGCCTATAGTAAGATAGAACTACTAAGATTTAACTACTCCTGTTCAATCAATGGTCCTACCCGTGCAGAATAACTTCACCCAGTAAGGGTGGCCAAACTGGGTCTGTCACGTCTTAGCAGCTGTCACGTACGGCTGCTCGCCACCGTAGCTGAAGGGCTGTACTGATACTGCACTGTTTTCTTAATCAGCTCAGTACCTATAAGTTTTTCTGCCATGCCGCTTTCTCACGTGTGTTTTGCACCCGTTGGTATTGTTTCAGGCCTTGCAGGATGAAGTGGAAAATTACCGCATTCAGGCGCGGGCTGCAGAGAAGAAGCTGCAACTCAGGGAGCTGGAGACCCACGAGCAGGTACCGGGTGCTGTCCCCCCTGAACATTTCCCTTGGGCAAGGAGGTTCGCTGTTTAAAAATAAAACCTTGCTTCAAAAGAAAAGCACATATTTTCCTGCAAAATTTTCAGCTAGCTTTCTTTTCCTTTTTTTTTTGGTAATAAAAGAATTAAACTGTCTGAACCCTACAGGCAAATACTTATCTCATGCTCTCTATTTCAAGTTGGTATTTCAACTATTCTATCTGTTAAATGATGCATTTATTTTGAACTGACTATACTGGTTTAATAGAGGGTTCTGAAACTATTCTACCCTGTTGTTTAATGGCTTGTATGAAGAGAATTATAATTGGACAATAACTGCGCTAAAAATAATCTTTATTCCTGATCTTATGCATTCATTGTCCTAGCATGTTGTCTGTAAACAGTTACATATGATTAATAGTGCTAAAATTATTCTGGACACTTTCAGTGAAATCAGACATTTAGTGTGCTTCAAGCAAAATAGTGTATGTAGTTTACAGACTAGTATTGAAACGGAAAGTCAATGATCTGCATTCAAACCAGATTAAATTGAAGTATTCAGGAAAATATACAGGTGGTGGATATCTGAATCACACACAAATTTATGGATTTCTGATACAAATCAGTTTTTGCAGCATTTGAGAACTTTATTTGGTGCTGAGTAAACAGTATCCATAACGTATATCCTATATAAAGCATTTCTAAATCTATACCTGCAGGAACAGTAAGTTGCGGTGGCTGTAGAGGAGTAATAATGATTAATTTCAAATATTTTTCCCCAGTTGTTGTCATGCTACTTGCACGTGGGATCTCTCATTCACCCTTGGTGTTTACGTTCATGTATTTCCTCTCAGGAGAGTCGGTGGTTACCTGTCCTGCTCTCTTCCCCCTCTGCCTCCCAAATCTAAATGTTGGGCCAGGTTCACCCTTAGCTGCAATGCTTGCAACATCAGAGGAATTTGGTGTAACGAGGGAGTTGGCCTATGAGCATTGCATTTTGGCTTCAAAGAGTCTTCTGGAAAAGAAGAAGGAAAATTAGCTATTTGGTGCATGCTTGTCCCTCCCAGGGAACAGCACTGGCCTGCACGCTATGAGAGTCCTCTTCCAAATCTCTTTTTTTTTAAATTTATTTCTTTAATCTTTGCCACTGCCATTTTGCTTTTTTTCTGACCCATTTTGAGAGAGGATCCAGAAGAAGAAACAAAAAATGACTTGTGAAATACAGAAGTAGAAGGCTTGACATGCAGATTACAGGATGGTCCCCCTTTTCTGCCTTCAAGGTTTTCTCTTATATGAGCACCTGGTCTAAACCAACCTACAGGACTATCCTGTCCGCACTAAATTAATGAAGGACTAGCTCAGCTGGTAATGTCCCATTCCCCGGTATAAATGGAACAGAAATGTTATTTAAATGGCACTGCACCATCCAGCTTAGAGCTTTTCCCGCAAGGTGGTAATATGTTAGCAGACTTATGGTAACGCTCACATCTGAGTTCGTCAACGGTCTTGTCTGTGCCGTTCATCCGTTGGGACTTTCTGAAGAAGCTGGAGCCATTGAGGATGTTTTTGTGTAGGTGGCTGTGGTCTATTTTGCAGACAAACATTTTGAAAGTTGTTAGTGTGTCTCCTCTGTGACTGGTTAATCCATTAGTTATGCTTATCTCTCCAGAAGAAAAATGCAAAAATGACAGCTCTGACATATTTCCAGTTATTATGTCTTGGCCAGGCTACCTGTAAACATGTTCATCAAGTATTAACAGTAGCTAACGACTCATCAGCCGATCAGGGAGTTGAAATATTTAAGGCAGTAACTTAGAACTTGCTTTCTGCTTTTACCAAATATTGTTTGAATCGGAATTGCATAAAACATCAAAATTTGCGCTGGCTCTATTACAAAGGCCACTTTTCTGAGCTTTTACATGTCTGTAAATAAGGAGGAGAGAGGGTTAAACAGCTTCTGTTTTTCATTAAAAGGAAAAATCTTGTGTTTTGATTCTATAACAACAACAAACAAATGAATGAGACATGAAAAAACATTTTGTTGTGCTTTTAATTAAAAATAAAAAGCTGTTTCTCGTTATGGCTTGTTGGGTGGTATCTTAGTGCTCCATGTTTGTCTTTTTTTCAGTGCAATGTCCTTACAACTCTTCAGTCTCTAAGAGTGACTGACAGATCCACGAAGCTTAACTCTTTGTTACAATAACCCTCTGGTGATCGCACAGAGTTAACCTTTCTTTATTATAATTATCCAGAGAGACAGAGACAAACTATCCTATAAATAAGGGGGGGAATGTGTTAGAAGGACTCTGATGGCAAGCCCTGAGCTGTCTAGCGGCGAGCGTGGCACTGCAGCTGAAGATGAGCTGTTGTTTTTATGGAGCTTTTTTGTTCCAGTACTTCATGTTCTTGTATGAACTTGTGTTTACTCCTGTTTACTTTTTCGATCCTCTTTACAGTGTGAGTAGATGCAATCGCGTTATATCTGTGTTGTTTCATCAGTGGAACGTTGCAGTATGGCAACGTTATCTGAATGATGCGTTCCAATGCAGATAAATGTACATTTGTCAAAAGTGCCTGGGAACTTCTCCCACTTTGACTAACCTAAATAATTGTATCTTTTCCATAAAGGTTGTCCTGTCTCTGCTAAGCATGGTTTTCTAGGACAATGGTCCCTGTGTTCAGTAATATTACTTCTAGATTGGAGTCTCAGAACTTCATCTCAAAATGCTGGATGTTTCCTTCAAAAATCCGATGTCCAGATTCTTGAGACATATGTAATTGTATTCATGGAAAGTGGCAAACTAGCAGTAAATAAAGTGTAACTCACACTTAATACGTAGGTTTTTATATATAGGTTTCTTGATACATCGTCCCAAGACAGTTAAAGCAGTCTGGGAAGGTTCCTAGGAAATTTGGGTACGTCCAAACTTTTTCCTTGCAAAGCAATGCTGGAGTTTCTTCTACCTCAGTAATATGTAACTGTGGGAACTGGCTTCTTGTCAACTAATCCCATTAAGGTTATGTTCCTGTATCGTATACTCTTATGGTGTATCACTTGGTTGTCTCTGATACGTGCCTAGATCTAATGTAAGACAAGATTTCTGATAGAAAGATCTTTAATTCTACTAAAAATGTTTCTCTTCCTTGAGTCATATGGCTTTGTGCAGTTGTCAGTCATAGTTAAAAAATCTAAATTGTTCATACAGCAGACTTTACATCCTGTGAATATGTAATTAAAAATGACACACATCACTGAGAGCTTAAGCGTGTGCCTTAATGAATCCGGGAATTTAGGCATGTGCAACAAATTTTGCTGAATTGGGGCAATAAAAATCAATAGTAGCAATCTTCTTCCTTTATTACCTAGATTTCTTTAGAATACCTCATTTCATTTCAAATTCCTTTTTGTAAGGGTAATCACCCCGACTCAGTATACTAAAAAGCTCCGAGAATCTCTCTTTTGAGAATTACACGCGAGAATTTTTTCAGAAAAAAAGCCCTATTCTTTTCATTCCTTGTTCTAATGTTTTTAACTATAGGGGTGGATTGAGTATGATGTAAAATTTCTAATTGGGGATAATAGAGAGAAAAAAGTTCCTCATGTTCGCAAACAACTGAAGTAGCAGCACTATAGATACCCAAACCATAGGAATACTCCTCGAAGCAGTCAAGTCACAAATAGAGTCTTAAAGGAGAGAGGTTCTCTGAAGAGAGAAAATCAATTATGTTCAATTCATGAATATTACTGAGGAAATGAAGGAGAATACCAATGTAGATTTCCAGCCCTTTAATTTCTTTTTTCTCAAACAGCTTATAAAAAAGGGAGAAAGGAGTTATCTGAATAAGGGTGTTGTAGAAGTATTTGGAATAAAATGGAGCAGCTTAGTTTAAGTGGATTTCACTAACGTTCAAATGAAACCAGGAATGATAATTGTAAAAGAGCTATGATTCAAAAGCATTCAGTGAGTTTTCATTTTTAATGTTTATTATTCTGACTTGCTCAATTTTTTATGACTGCTGGATATTTACCACATTCAGGCTAACTTACTGTTTCCATGCCAACTAAATATATTTGTTCTCAGATGAAGGCTGTGATGCATCGTTCTGAAATTTTAGTTGCTGTGTAGCACAGAGAACTTCTAACATTTGCCACACCTTCTCCTTGATGGGAATATTGCTACTGCCTGCAGATTTGTGGAGCTGTGAGTAAAGAAACAGTAAGGCAGAGATAAGCAATGTACACCTATGTCCAAGGTATGGGTCCCAAATAGTTCTTAATACAACGATGGCTGGAAGACTTGAGTAATATTAATATCCCTTTTGTTTAGGGCTTTTGGTCCATATTTCTTTTCAGCTTCATTTTTGAAGTTATCACAGAGTTTTAAATGCAATCAGACGAACTCACAGAAAATCTTTGCCCTCACTTCCATCATCCTGCCCTGCTATATATGCTCTGGAAAAATCAGGTGGAAGCAGCGGAGTTTCCTCCATCTGAGGTGGCTGAACCACTGCAGGAGGTTTGGTACCAACCAGCCGCTCTCCTGTTACGGGACTTAGCTCAGGTGCCCCAGGTAATTGCGAAAGCCAGGCAGTGCTTCTGGGGCCTCTGCCTTAGAATTTCCAGACTTTCTCAAAGGGTTGTCTTTCTCAGAACATGTGAGAGTCGTCTAAAATCAGGCTAATAAGCTCTAGGTTAGGTATTTAAAAATAAAAGTTTGCTTGGTGGCCAGCTGCAGGTGAGGAGGATTTAGGCAGCCTTTGCTTTGCAGAGCCGGCGAGCACTTTGGAAACTGAGAAACAAACACTCAGCACGCACTGGAGGTAGTGATGAAATTCTGCCATTTGCTCTGATTGCTTCAACCCACGTCACTGAAACGCTTCCAAAATTTTCCCCCAGGGACCCATTTCTGCTCCCACAGAAATGGGAAGCTTAGTCTAGGTTTGAATGATCTTAACCACAGAAGTGATTCACAGAGAGCAGCCCTTGGACTGTCACTGCCTGCGGAGCAGGCGATTAACCCCTCGGGCGGGCAGCGCCGGCAGCAGGGCTCAGCAGCCTCTGGGGCGATGGGGAAGCAAGTGCGCATCTGAAAGACGTTTCCGCTGTGACTTTCAAGAACAGCGACACCAAATATTGTCACGTTTCTGTATGCCACCAGTGTGGACCGGAGAGGCTGTATCTGTTTTTCTGCAGTTCTGCGAGGCTGAGGAGGGTCCGTCCCTCCTTGCCCATTCGCTTCTGTCCAGCCAGTGCTCTGCCCACACCCCAAGCACTGGGGTCAGGAGGGTACTGTGTACTTCAGCTGTTTTCCTCCCATAAAGCATTTCATATGTGTATATATATTGTGAAAAATGTAGGAGACCAACAGCCAGAGCGGCATCGCTTCCCACAGGCTGGCACCTGAAAATCTGCTGGTTCAATGTCTGCAGACAGCACAATAGAAGATTTCTTTTCTAACTACTTACGGTGAACAAATACCAAGTTTAAAACATTTTTGTGGAAAAGAAGATGTCAGAGAGCCACATACAAGCAGTGAGGAATCTGATGTAAGCGAGAGCACGCTGGTACACAGACCAAGACATCCGTTTCTTAGTATGTTGTTCTCTTTTCAGACTTACTGGTAGAGGCTCTTGGGGAAGAATCAGACTGATTCCGGTTATATCTCTATAAGGGACCTTTCATGGGTATAGATGCCTCTATAGGTGTATGGCAATGCTGACGAAGGTACCATAAAATGACTACTGACATTATTTGGAGCCCAATTCTACCACTTTTACATTGGTTAGTGTCTATCATACATGCAATTCCACTGATATATTTATTAATCGCTTTGATACAAAAGTGCCCCCCAATTTTTAGTTAAGACTGAGATTGTTAGAGTAAGTCATAACTTTGCCTTTGACATTTTTTATATTTTGTATAGCATTTTCTTTAACGGCCTACTATGAAAGGAATGCAGAAATAAACAGAATATAATAAATTATACTGTATAGCATGAAGTTTCAGATTAGCAGAAGGAGATAGAAGCTGAGATTCAAGCACAGAAAAACGGATTTGCAGGTGGGATTTGAAAGGAGCTGGAAATCAATGGAGTTGAAAGTTCCCAGGAGCTCCATATGGCAGGAACTGCGGGAGAGAAGGCTCTCACCAACTGTGCAACTGTCAAAGGGAAAAGAGGTAGATGATGATGATGTGCGTGTGGAAGTCAATGATCAAATGTTAGCTTTGGTAATCCGACACAACTGGAGAATACACAAATATATACCTACTTCATAGAACAGAATGAATTATTGGAACGAAGTGGCCAGCTGGAGAAAGCCAGTAAAACAGAAGCTACAGAACAAATAGTTAAAAGGAAAAGGAGAATTTTTACCAAAAAAGAATAGAAGCATATGCCGGCATGCAGGAATTAGAGAGTATTTTAAAATGTCGGTTTTCTAGCTCTTTGTCTTGAATAGCGGTGAACGAGAAAGAGATCTTTCTTTTAAGAGAGCAGTACATCGTTTTAAAGCGTCTGTGGTTTGCCTGCATATTATCAATTAAGGGAATTTTGTTCTTTCAGAAGTGTTTAAAGTTAGGACTACAAGGGACAATAATGCTGGTATTTAATGCAGGGAATTAAAAAAAAAAGAAGAAATGTCAATGCATGGAGGAGCCAGTTGAGTCACAGAAGAGAAGAGCAGAGACACTTCATCTCCAGTGCGGGCTCTCAGCGATGCGTGCTCAATTAGTGAACTGTCTCGTTCATTTTTTCTAGGTGACGAGGTGCCTGGATAGAGCTAAAAAGGACTGGAAAAGGCCAGCTTTATGCTGATCTTTAACATAATTTAAATTCTGAAGTATTATTTTGTTTGCAGTTTAATCAGCACAAAATGCCGTCGATCGGAGGTCCACCCGGGAGGCGCAGCAGTGGCTGTCTCCTGCGCTACCCCTCCTCACCCATCCCAAAGCTGAGCAGACTCTCACCAACCGTGATGCTTGTAAAGCTGGCAGCTTGTTTTCCAGTTGAGATGCTGATTAGACTTTTGTTCTTGAAAGAGGAGAAATGGTGATAGTAAAAGCAGCTTCTGGCTATTATCTACAAAGATTTGCTTGTTCGCACAGTCAGTGTGAAAATACTGAGCCCAATCCTGCACGCTGCTGAGCTTTGTCAGCTCTCCCTGTCGTTAGTGAGCACTCAGCACCTCTGCGTATCAGACTCTGAAACCTCAACTTGCTGAACCACCCCAGGATGGAAAGGATTATATAGAAGGTAACACATGCTGGAATGTAAAACTGAAATACAGAAATACATTCCAGTGGTGGTGTCAAAGATGCTTATAGCTTTATTTCAGACTTAATTATCTTGATAGCGTATTAGGAATCGACAGAGCCAGAGATGAACACCATGTGTTTTCAACTTTGGCCCAGCAGCTCTGGTTTAGGTTTAGGTTTAGGTTTAGGTTTAGGTTTAGGTTTAGGTTTAGGTTTAGGTTTAGGTTTAGGTTTTGTTCCACCAGGTCAGGGGGTGTGAGCCGTGTCTGAGGGGAGGGCTGCTCCTGGCACAACAATGACCTCTCCGGCCGGTGGAAGGACGGCACTGACAAGAGCTGAAGGAAACAGTGCTTGGGGACAAAGATGGCATCTGCGATGAGTCATTTGGATGGAGGGGAAAAGAAGCTCGGGATCCTCCAGATCCCAGCTGGAACAATAGCGGAGCCCTGGAGAGGGGGAGGTTGAGAGAACAGCGCGAATTTTCTAGCCACAACATTCCTGGTTGTTCTATGGTGTTGACAGTGAAAGCTTTTATTCCTCTCCAACTCGCGTAATCCCAAGAATGCTGTTCTTGCCATATGCAGCCCACGGGTGTTTTTTTTCAAAAAAGTTTTGCCTGCCTTCCCCTCCTTTGCAGCTATGAATTATATAGACTCGTATTGCTTAACTACAAACAGAGGATTTTCCAGGTGGGAGATCTTGGTTAAGAAAAGAAAGATATCGAAATACAAGCCACTGAAGTAATAAGGCTTCTTGGATGCAGGTTGGAAAAAAAAAAAACCCGACTTAGAGCAGAAAGCTCAGCGTGCAGCGAGCAGCTCGGCGTAACTGGAGGTCCCCGCGGGTTAGTAGAACAACAAGGCAAAAATGTTTTGGACGCTCAGATGGTTTACTAGCTAAAGACAGAAAAACAAAGAGGACAGCTATGCCACCAATTTATATTTTATTGAAACTGTCAGGACAGAGGAGGTTCTCCAGCAGTATTTTCTCAGTGGAGAGCAACATGGTGTACACTTGACAAAATAACTTGCTCAGCTGATCTTGCTTGGTTACTGTTTTCAGCTGAGCCAAATTCATGCAATTTATAGCATTCATTACTTTTCTTAAGAACTTGAGAACATTTGTATCAAATTGCATTCTATTTCTCTAAATCTGGAAGAACCATATTTCAACGTACGTTTCACAGTAAGAATAGAAATTCCCACTGCCTGAAATAAGAGAGGATGTGGATATTCATGTTTGATTATATTGTAAAAAGACAAATGTTCAGGCCTTGTTCTTCACTGAAAAAATGGATACATCGTTTGACTCTTCATTAGGAGAAATTGTTGGAGAAGATTTCAAGGTCCACTTAAATATTCTCTTACGACAGAACACTGAGAGATCTGAAGTTTAAGGAAGTTTCAGATTTTGGTAGATTTGGTTCCTTGGTTATAGACATTGCTCAGTGTCCCCCAGGCCAGCTGATGGAGGAAGGGGCCCGTATAGACTCGTAGAGTTTTGTGGGAATAGAACTATGCTCACTTCGAGTTTAGGAGTGCTGAGAAGCAGAGGAGGAGTCACTGCAATTAGGAGAACACAAACAAGCAGTGATTAATCATTACTTTGACATTCTTTGGGTTGTTGTTTGGTTTTTTTGGTTTTTGTCGATTGGGGTTTTTTTTAATTGGGATGGCATCATAGTAATTTGTCCTTCGCTTGCCCTTTTCAAAGTGCTTTCAGAAAATTTCTTCACATCACCTGAATGAAGTTGGCCTACGCAATATTATTATTATTATCCTCATTTAGAAGGATGAGACTTTAGTCTGAGATTAAATGATTTGCCTAAGGCTGAAGGAGTTATTTTTACCTTCTTGGTACCCTAACCTGTCTTCAGATTTACTACAGCAGATCTTTCACGTCTTCTTTTGCAGAACAGATGCATAACCTTTTTAAAGAGATTTCTCTTTTAAACAGCATTGTAACATACCATTGTTTAAATAATGCAGGAAAGGATTTGAGAGAGGCGGGAAATTACTTTTCTCATCTTACTCCCCCTGAAACGTGGAGGAAATTTAAAAATAATTAAATGATCCTAATTATGCCTTTTGGTCACTATCCTAGTATTTCCTGGCACACGTGGAATTATTATCCTTCACAAATACTGTAAACAGGCAGAAATTAAGATACTAAAAAAACCACAACACCTTAGTTAAGGAACTGCGTTTTGATTCTTATCTGACATAAACAAAATGTTCACTTCATGCCCTTCAAGACAAGGTTTATTTTTTTTAAAGGAACTTGAACAACTCTTATGTGGTCCCTTCATTTGCTTTGGCAATGTATACTTCAGTGTTTCATTTGCATTTTCCTTATGCTTCTCTGGTTCAAATCAAGTGATTTACAATTGTGAGATCTGGAGAAGATGGCAATTGTTAACTTACAGTTGTGAGATCTGGAGAAGATGGCAATTGTTTTAGGGGTTTTAATTTTTTTTTTTTTAATGAGAAGGGGATTTTGCACCAGGGCCAGTGTGTTCTGGATGATAAACTCAGCATCACAGACCTCTTGGAAGTAAGAAGGGAGAGCTGGTTGTCGTGAACCTGAGTAAGATACGGCGTGGTTGTGGCTGTATAGCAAAGCAGCGAAGAGAGGCAGAATATCCTCTGCTTTGCAGGCTGTTCTTAGCACATGGACTAACATGCATCTGGTCAGCTTGAAGATACTGTATTTCTGCTGGATGTGCTTAAGTTGTTTCTTTCAAAAAGTAAGGAGAGAGACTACAGTGCAGCTAGGTGCCAACAGGACTTGTTCCGGATCAGTCCTGGGCTCCCTTCTGCTTCTGACCCAGCCCCACAGACATCCTGCGGCAGCTTTTAGAAATAACGAGTAATGCAAAACTGAGGTGTGCCACTGGAAGACTCCTTGAAGTAGTAAAATTGAAACTCGACTTATGCTACTGAAAAGCGTTGGGCCAGGCCCGACTGCTTGGTTTGGAAAGCTCCATTTTGGATATTTCTCTTCTGGGCATCAAAACCAACTTTTATCTCTTTTGAGCATAGTCAATGCCCAACTACGACAAGATCTCATGGTAGTCTGTGAAATTATAACTTCCCTGCTTTTTTCATCACGTTGTATAACTGTGTGAATATTTGTCTCTTCTTTTTTTTCTAATTTATCCTGTGACTAAGCATACATGAGCTATGTGTGGCAACTTCAGCTTTCAGTTGTTTCTACTGACACCAAAGATGATTGATGGTAAAACTTTAAACCTCATATGTTAGCCACCAACCTGAATAAACAAAGACCAGTGTGGCAGCTTCATATTAAAAGCTATAAAACCTTCCTGGGGGTTCGTGGATTAAATCAACTCACCAAAATGAATTTTCAAAAAAAGCTTTCTCAAGACTGAAGAAAAACGAACACAACAGTAAATGAAATAGAGCTATCCTCATCTAGCTGACTAAAGCCCTCCTGAGGGCTGAAGAATTGCAATTTTAAACATCTCTCGAGTGCAAGAGGAGACACAGTATTTGTGGATCCTAGGGAGGCAGCTTGAGGCTACAAAAGAACAAAAAAGCCTTTAAGGCACAAAAAAAAAAATTTAAAAAAAGATCCTTGCAGACATAGCTTTCATTGGTCAAAAATAAGTGTTAAAAAATAAAAACCTTCCCCCATTAAAATCAGTATACATTAGCCCAGTTACAAGAAGTGATTCAGATTTTTGCCATGCACTATTTTAATCTTTTGGGTCAATAAACCTTGATAGTAACTTCAGCCAAAAATATCAGCATGTTGTTTATCATAATATGACAGGAAGCAGCTGGGATCTTATTTTCATCTTATTGTGATGCAATTATTAGTAAGCACAGTTGAAAGTAACATTTTTTGTCTTAGGAAACAAACAAATTGCAGTTGTATCCCAAAGAACAGTTTTCATTGCAAAAAAAGTGTGTGTCTTCTCTCTGAACTAGAGTAAGAAATCAGCCCCAAGCAATACTTCAGCTAGCAGGGCTTGTTTCTCATTTTCCTTCTCCATTTTCAGCGGACCCAGTAATATATATCCTTACTTTAAAGCACAGTATGTATTTCTTCCTGACTTTCTAAGAAACACCTTTGTCAGAAGGGAACAATCCCCTTGCTCCTTTGCAGAGTTAATAACAAACGCTAACAGCGTTGTGAAAGCAGGTATTTAGAGGACACTTGCAGATTAAACTATTAAAACCTGGTTGAAAGAAGGCTGTTGCACAATTAGAACATTATTCTTTCACACACAGAGCTGTATTCAAATTTTTGTTGCATCTACTTACAATGAAACTTTCTTGACTTTCTTTTAGGGAAAATTATATAAGGGACTCTTGCTGTGTGCCTGGCACCTGAGGAAGCTGGTGTGAGTCCTAGATGCTCTGTAGGCATGGCTAGATCGTGGTGTAGCGAGTTATACCAGAGGCCAGGCTCAGCTCCTGACATCTGCATCACCCGTAAATGGAGAGCTTGGGTGCAAGTCAGGCCCCTGCCATGGAGTGTCTGTGCTGGTTGGGTCACCCCAACGTATTGGCAAGGTGATCGATCCTCTTAATCATGAAATAGATCTCTATTATTCAAAATTTAGGAAATGAAAGCATTTTGCTATTCTAGCTGCCTGGTTTTGCTCCCATTTCACCAAGAACAAATGTAACATGTTGAATTAACTGCAATATATGTTTCTGCTCTATCAAGGTCCCCGCCCAAATGAGCTGTTGGCTCAGAAAATATTTATCCTGGCAAAGCACCTATGCATAGCTTTGTAAGCCTTTATAGAAGTGGTAGCATTAATTTATCGGGGTAACTTTCAAAAACATAAATTTTGATCACTGGCTTATATACAAGGAGAGTTCAAACAAGGTTTCCTGTCTCACCGTTTTTTCTTCTTTAGATTTGCATAGTGGCATCACTTACTTGCAGCTCCCAAGGAAAGCCTCTAATTGCCTATTTGCATAGAGATTTGGAGATTTCTTCCGCACGTTGGAATGACTCATAGACAGAATTTTCCTAAAGTTTCATCAGATTGTTTTATTCCTTTTGTATTGATAATTGTATTATGCATAATGCATATTTTGGCATGACCTGCTTTTTCCGAAAGATGGTAGTTGGCACATCTTGCAATGAACTTTGTGTTCGGTTCTCACGTGTTTAAGCGCGTGCGCTCCTTGCAAGCTGGGAGCTGGAAGTTATAACTCATGGCTTCTTCAGATATGAGACTGCGGTTTTGATTTGTGGTTGCAATGGTAGATTTAAGCAATTTGGTAACTAAAACAAAATTAGCACAAAATGGCGTTGGTGTGTAAATCATTGGAAAAAAGGTTCAATTTGAAAGTTCAAAGATATTTTATAAGTTAATCTGATACTGAATCCCTTTTATCCTTTATTTAGATATTCAGCTGCTAATCCAGAAAAACACCTAAGTACTTGCTTAATTTGAATTAAGCAGTTAATCCTATTGGAAGTTAAGTACAGATGTGAGGCCCCGATTCAGCCAAGTAATAAAGTGTGCGAGCAGTCCTGTGCAACTCGATGGACAGAGCTGAACCAGGCTCTCCGTACTTTTCCTGGGTCAAGATTCAGCAAGTACAACCCCACCAGAGAGATACGAAGCACAATCCTTCCAGCTGATCTGTCTTCATTTAACGTTGCTTTGTAACTGTACTGTTTACTCAGCATCTGTTGAATAAGATTATGGACTAAAATGTCCTCCTTTAGAGGAGGATGGTGTGAACGTGAACCAAATGTTCACATCATTTTGGTGTGAACGTCTGATCTCATCTAAGATACTCGAACCTATTTGTTGAAAGTCCCATAGCCTCAATGAAGTTGAGGAAGACGCAAAGTGCAATGAAAAATAGTTGCATGATGAATAAAAAAAAGGCCTTAAAAGCACCTAGAAGTTGAGATATTTTGTAAAAAAATCTTGGGAAACAGTAATTCATCTCGTCTAAGGGAGTAAGGGGCAAATATCACTCTCCTGATCTGGTTCAGATCCCACCAAAGACAAAAAGAAAGCTTCTGATTATCAATTTGCAAAGTGTATGTCAGTATAAATGCTCTATTGAGTTAGATTTAGCAATGATTATTGCTTCTTCAGACCATGTCCCAACAAATGCCTTACTGTTTTCTTTTCATGATTTTTTCCTCCTCTCTGTATATCCTTTGTTCTTATGTTTTCTTTTTCCTTTCTTCCTCTTTTTTACCTCGTTTGCTCTTTACAGGTCTTTGCTGATCTTTTTTCTCTCTCCTTCCCTTTCTCTTGATATTCCAATTCTGAGTTTACTTGGACTCCAAATTGGGCAAAAGAAGCAAAAAAGTTACTCTCCGGCTTCCAAGAGTAGCCATCTATATATAAATTTCTTTTCGTTCTGTAACAGATGACCCATATACGACAAGAATATGAAACTACACTCAAAGGTCTGATGCCAGCATCTTTGAGACAGGAACTTGAAGACACCATTGTATCTTTAAAATCTCAGGTAAATTATTATTATTTATCTTCAAGCTTTTGGACTGGATAAAAAACATCTTTTTCTAGACAAGAAATTATGACTGTCTAAAATTTGGCCAAAAATACTGAGTAAGTCCGAAAACCAAATTGTGGCAGCACTCATGCTTCTCACTCAGTCATGTTTCACAAGGCTTTTCTCCTCCAGTTTCCTCACGTTGAGAGCTACCATATTGTATCTTTTGATCCGAGATTTTGCTTCAGTTGGCAATTGAAAGTAGAAATTATGCTGTATTCAGTATTAGGGTTTTTTTTGTCAACCTTTCAAATATAGCACATAGTTATCTCTCATCTTCCTTACCCTGTTTCTCCTGAAGAAATCATTTAAAGGATGTGTGTAAAGGGTGCAGAAAAGAATGAGAAATCATTGTTTTCTTTCAGCCTACATAATAAAGCAAATGGGATATTTCTCTTAAGATAGGAGTTCAAATGGTCATTGTGTTATTTCTACGTTTTCCAATATAAAGAGGCTCTAATAGACTTCTGTAACTGCTTTGTTTTTAATATTGCAAAACACTAGCTCATCTAGAATAATACAGAATCAATATTATTTATATGAAATAGATTATAAAACTGGCTAATAGAAATATCAAAATGTCATTGTAAATAGGGAATTACTAATGAATTGGGTGTGCTTCTTGTACGTGGTTTCCACAGAAGTTATTTGATGCTATCCTATTCAGTATGTTAGGAGCTGGAAGAAAAGAAAATGTCATTGTTGCCTGAACTCACATGAGGAAGGGTAAAGAGCAATAAAGAGGAGTGATCGTAGATGTGGAATAACGGTAATCCTAAGAAAACACTGTCAGTGTTTGCATATGGCCCAGTGCAGGACTGCGCATTTAAATGTGTTGGGAAGGACTGGGATCTGTCCTGGGCTGAAGGGAAGAAATGAGAGAAAGACAGGGCAATGCTCAGGGTGACTCAGAGCTGCCCATGAGCTCTGGGAAGAGCAAAAGCCCTGAGGACACAGCATACAAGTTTAGGCTTGATACCAGCACACGCCTTATACCAATTTTCAGGACCGTTTTTCAAGCAATTATAGATTCTACAAACTCTCCATTTCTCTTTCTTATGCAATCTCTCTCTATGGCGATGGTTGGTAATTTAATGTATTTGGGTTCTTTTCCCTCCTTTTTTTTTCTCTTTACAATGCCTAAGGGTTATTCTGTAGTACTTTTTGCTATGCATGAGACACTTTCCCCGGCAAAGTGTGCCTTTAATAGAAGTAGGAAATTTTCACAGGGGGAAACTCTCATATTCCTATGTGCTAGTAGTGACACAACTTCAGCACTATGGTTGTATACACTCTGCTTACATGTCAAAGGATTCCTAATGGAAGTGATGCTCTTTCTCATATCAATAGTTGTGGGGAATAAAGAGTTAAGGATCTACTGTCTACTATCAATCTACAGTTGATAGTAAAAAGCTATTTTTAAAGTGTGGTTGACTATTAGCACTGTCTGGTAGGAAGCATTACTCTGGAGTGAATATAAGAATACTACACCTTTTAATGAGTTAAAAAAAAGTAGAATCTGATACCCACCTGCAGGGCTTCTGTAAGCAGCAGCAGCATTTCAAAAGAGTAAAAGTAACTACACACACGAAAACCTGGGTGCTATCCCAGAAATACATAGCTGCCGGCTGTATTTCCAGCAGTACGCTGTCGTCGCAGACCACTCAGTAAGCAGGGCTCTTTCTGAAGCACAGGTGTCCTCGTCTTTGAAAATTGTTGAAATTCCTGTTTGAAAACATCAGACAAGAAGGGCAGTAGAATCTCTGCACCTGTCAGGATTATTTATTGTTGGAGGAGGATGAAGAGGATAGGCTGAGTAAAAGCACCAAGCAGTGATAAAAATAAACAACAAAAAAAAAAGAAAATACTTGAGGCTTGGGCAAAGTTTTCTAAGAACGTTGCTATATATAAAGTATGCTGCCCAATTGTCTGCTCTTGGTGAGTCGTCCAAAAGTGGCCACAGTGTATTAATAAACATTAATTTTCATACACTTCAAGAACAGGTGAGTACCTTCATCACAAGAGCAAAAGTGCAGGGATCAGAGCACAGGCATCATATGGGAGTTGAGAGTAGAGCTGGAGCTCCCAAACCCTTGCATAACCCCTATGGTACCACCAGCTGAGTTTAAAAACTGTTTTGACTCTGTTCCTAAAGGAGTAGATGGTGTGCAGCTGGAGCAGGGCCAGGGAAGCCATGCTAACCATCTTCTATCAAGTATTAATTCTAGTAGGCAGCTAAAGTGTTACTGCATTTTATTTTTCAGGATAGACGAGAAAATCACCCTTTATGAAATGAGCGCAAATTTATTAATTAGAATTTTGTACACTATTTTCATATGGGATGTATTTTACAGGTAAATATTCTGCAGAAAAGAGTCTCTGTCCTCCAGGAAGAGCTGAACGCCTACCACGCCAGAAGGTACGTGATTATCTTTGATCAATTTGTACCATTTCACACCTGTGGATCCCAGTTATTGAAGTTTTACGGCTTAATTAAAACACTCAAATATGGTTGCAGTTTTAAAAGATCCTTATTTTCAGTAAACAAGCGTCTGAGAATTTTCCCAGTGCTTAGTCAGTACTATTAGAGCAAGATTAGAGAACTTGCAGGTGCATTACAAGTCTGGGCTTTGCCTCGACGTTCATGATGAGACAGTGGCTCGGTGCACAGCTGCAGCTCTGCGGTGATGCCACCTCCTTTTAAGATAGAAAACAATGATGCAATGCATAATATTACAGATCACATCTTCAAAGTACCGGATCTTCATGAGCCTGAGCGTTTTTTCAGACGTTTACACCCTCCAATATAAATTATGGCAAGTGCTGCAGCAATAAAAAGCCTTGCTGTGCCTTTAGAGTAAGTGATTCACATGGAGAGGTGAGTAAAAGGAAACTTCCTAGGAAAGCCACTCCATCTTTTTTATATTTATAGACTTTGATGATACTTGCATATCTCACATGAGGATTTCTGCAAATAAGAATGTGTGCTTGTAAAAATAGTGTAAAAATTTGTCAGATATTTAAACACTTGTAAAAATGTTAACAGTGTGGAAGTTGTCTGAAAATATTAATCCTAAACTGTTTGTTAAAGAGAATTAGCTAAAGCTAATCGGAAACTGAAAATGTCATAGATTCTCGGTAACATGCCCAGCGCAGGTAACTGTGTTAGATAAATATAAAGCTGTAATGTCGTCTCTAGACTCTCTCCAAGAGCAGCGGTAGCAGTACCAAGGGATGCATTTTGTCTCAAACTTATTCTGAATTAGTGTCTTCACAGTTAGGAAAACAGCTATTTCAAAAGATGAATAATCACATACCATTAGGTCAGGCCGGGCCACAGATGCTGAAACGCTGGGGGTGGAAGGAGCCCCAGCCATGTCCTGAGGGAGAGGAAGGGCAGGGACAGAGCCAGCACGGCACCCAGCAGCTCCGCCCCGGCGGGGCTGCCGCCGCGTGTGCTCCTAGACTTTCAGAAGCTTTTGTGCTGCTTCTGTTCAGGGAAATTCTCTTCCTGACCAGATCTTTTTCCAAGACTACACTCACCCGAAATTTTGTGTTAGCATTTACCTGGCCCTCCTTCACTCTAATACTGCTTTTTGCTGCTTGAACGCGCGTGCGTGCCCGTGGCTGCAGGTGGGATGTCGCTCCTCCGTGGCACGCTCCGCTGCCTGCTCCTGGGACCCGACACAGCAGCGGTCCCGGCCGTCCCAGGCCCGCTGCCGACCGGACCCAGCCCTGGCTTCGGCCTGTTATGTTTTCATAGTAAGAATATTAAGATTCAACTAATGAGAGTCTCTTCGTTTTCAGGTAGCCGGAGCTGTTGGATTTCTGCAATTGCCAAATGGACTGCTTTGAATAGGTTTGAAGATTTGGCTCTTGTAAATTAAAATGCAAAGATCAGTGGCTGTTTTGTTAGCACATAAAATGTAATGAAGTTCATGAAAACACATCCATTGCTCGTGCCAGCATGTTTTTAGTTGTATCTTCCTTCCATTATTTTTTTTATCATTATCTTATTACAGACTTACACTTTCAATATACTGTGTGTTTGACTGTGTGCTGAGCTTGCTTACTGAGCGAGTAGAGTTTCCTTTACTAATATTTTTGTTATTACTTCCCAGTACCATTCTCTTCACTTTTATACATGAAGAAAATCCCATTTTCTATTATTATTGTCCAAGATATTTTAACATATTTTGACATTGTTTTGTGTCCATGTGTTTACATAATATTAAAATATTATTATTTTGTACTATTTTGTTTTGACATTATTGTCCTGCTTGGGCATCTCACTCACCTAAGTAGCCACAGTGCATATGAGAGTTTTGTATGGCTTTGTTAACTGGGAAAATATTTCATGCTGTGTTTCAAGGAAAAAACTTGTAGCAAGAATGAAAACACCGTGATGACAAATGCAGCCACCGTTGCCAGTTAATAGCATATAAATGGATCATTGGGGTTGCACAGGCCGGTCACAGGAAACTCCTTCGTCATTTACTGATAACACAGTTCTGGGGTGTTACTGAAGGAGAGTCGTAACCGATTTGGCCTTGATTCTGCGTGAGTGTACACAGGCTCTCTTGGATGATCCCGGTAGATCTAAGCAGCTTCCCGAGGGTTTGCAGGGATGAGGTTTGAGCAGCGGTGGAAAGCTGAAGGACCCGGACAGGGAGTCCTCCTCGTAGCTGGCTCTGCCTCCCAGGCATAGGAAGGCTTCCTTATCTCTTGGCCATCCCTGAGCCAGAGTGTACATTAGTACGTTTGTAATCTGTAAATTTAGATATGCCGAATACAAGAATAGCTTTTTTTTTTCCCTAGGCACCATCCTGCCGGCAGCGTTCGTATCAAGGCACAGTTAATGGTCTGAGTGCTTGAGAGGGGGCCAGAAATTCCTGTCTTTTAAGTCCAGCTGTGGCACTGGCAGCAGCAGCGAGACCCTCCGTATCGCTGCTGACGGGGACGGCCACTTCTCCTCCCTCGCCCCGGTGGCACCGGCACTCAACGTGCCGCGGTCCGGGCAGAATTCGGAGGGTCTTGACGGCTTGAGTGCCCGCGGCTGGACGCGGCTGTCCTGCCGAGTCCCAGCTCACCAGCTGCGCTCTTATCTCCAGCTGGCGTGGAGATCAATGAGGAGAGGCTTTGGCAGGCTGGGCTCCATCCACCCCCACCTCCTGGCAGCGCCGGCAGGGAGCTCCTTGCCAAATACAGGCTCCAACTTTGCTGGGTGCTTTGCTGATTGTCAGTCTGGTTTTCCACCTTCCTTGAATCAACAAGTGATCCCTCTAATTATAGATAAGGGGTTGTCATGACTCTGATAAGCGAGGAGGTGCTGCGGCAGGTGCCACAAAGCCTCGCCTGGGGCAACGGTGAGTTTTAGTAGGAGGAATTTGTTAGGATGCATTTAGTTAATTGTGGGCAGTAATGTATTTATTCAGAGAGGCGCACGGCAGTGATGGTCGGGCTCTTTGGGAGAAGCACCGAGAGCTGACACGGCTGCGGGCTGCGCACGCTGAGTTTTACCCGTTGGATATTGCCCTGTGTCCGAACAGCAGATGTCGGGATAGTGAAATCTCTTTTCTCATGCATGGAGGAAATGAGGCATTTTTGATTCTGCTGTTCTGCTTGCATTTTTGCATGGTGGCTGGGTGGTTATAGTGCTTTCGAAAGCGGTAAGGGGGTGTACATCCATAAAGAAACACAGGGACCCTCTTCTAGCTAGTGAATTCAGGCCTCAATTTCCTTTTTTTGGATGGAATTGGGTTGCTGGTGTCATTGATGATCAAAAAGCAGCTTGAGAAAAGTAGATCTTCGTCAATCTGGGAGTTTTAAAACTCTGGGAAACTCTCTGCAGCATCAAATACAGTATGAGGACCATTTTGAAGGTTCTTATAAACCTGATAAGAAATTAAATTCAAGGTTGGTTGGAGTTCTCTTGTAGTTGTTTTTAACATTTCTTTGATTACTTTTGTAACGAGTAAGAGAGTCCAAATCACAGGATTGGAAATGTTTTTATACATATTACTTGCTCTCTACCTCTCTTTTCACCCGCTAAGTAAGGAATTGCCAGCTGCCAGTAGTTGGCTTCATTGGCCATAAGACAAGCTCTGGTGAAACCAGCTTGAGTATGGTTAGAGCTTTATTTCTACTTTTTATTGATTTAATTTTACTGATTTTTGCTGTGGGAGAAAAGATGGTTTTACTCTATATAAAACCCCAGAAGAAAAAGGCATCCTAACGTTTTTCACCAGTATCAAGGGAGGTGACCCTTATCAAGGTGACACTTTATTTCAGTGCCACTCACTGTTCTTGTGTTACACGTAACAAATATGCTCATTTCTGGTGCAGTTGGAAGAAAAGGGATACGACCTCCCTCCTTCTCCCAGCCCTCTGCTTTCTTCTGCAACAGTGCTTTAATTGTACCGGTGGCAGCAGATACTCCTCTTACTTACCCAAATCTCTACCGACTGTGGTTTCAAACTGAGAAATGATTTTGCTGCACAGAAAAAGATTTTGTTGTGGCTAGAAGAAAATATTTGCGATCACTAGAATATCTTACAGTGTTTTATTGAATTTTCTGAAAAACACACACAGCTTTCATTCTAACAACGAGCAGTTTTGATAGAGAGTGTATATGGGTTCTGATTTTTTTTTTTTAAATTATCTTAATGCACTGCAAGTCCTTCCGAAGTCACAAAATGTACTGGAGGCACCACACTACTAAATTATACTTGGTCTCGTTCTGAGGGTACAAAGGAAAAGTAAGACGTCAGATATTGTATGAAAAAGTTTCAGAACACAAGGTCATTTTAATTCAGACTTCTTTTTTCAAGGAACTATCTTTTCTAAGCTTTGATATTTTGTTCAGAAAGGTCATTTCTTTTAAGCCTTTGTCATTAAAGAAGACTTGTTCTTTAAAGTGCACTATCAAAGACTGCAGAAATTGCAAGTTACTGAAACTAAAATGCATGATCAATTTTAAGTCTGCCAACTAAAGCCCACTTAAAATCAGATGTCCTCTGGTACTGGTGGCTTCTTTGATAAAGCCAGTGGAAGATACGGTCAATTCAAACCAAAAAAAATGAAGATAATTAAATAAAAATTTTCCTCCCTAAATTAGAAATTATTTTTTGTGAAAAAGCATTGCGAGAACTGAATAAGGATCTGATCCTGCAAAAATGCGAGAGAGAAAGAGTCTGTCTGTGTGTGTGCTGCGTTTGGGAGCAGTTTGTAACACTTTTACATAGCAATTACGCACCTCTTTTTCACGTTATCTGACATTTGTAATAATGTAAATAAGTCAAGCCCGTGGACAAAATATCATTTATTTACCATTTGCTACCACGAGATGATCTTTCCTTCGCTGGCAAACATGGTAACAGAAAAGAGTGAAGACCTTGTGCCGTGCCCTTGCTCTGCAGTCCCTGATCCTGATCTCTGCTGATCCAGCCTTTATCCCATGAACCTGACCGTTGGTTACTGGCCGTTAAGTGCTGTGCTCGCTTCAAGGCCTCCTTGGGAGAAGAGACTTTTTCTTTCCTGATGGGTCTCCTAATGCTGTTGCTAGCAACGGTGAACTTCATTTTAACCCAGATATATCCAGTATTCAAGGTAGTATTTTTGGAAGAGCCTTGGGAAGCTGGGCAGGCAGCTTACCTTCACATAAGGAGGATTTAGAGCTGCGAGCTCCTTTGAGCAGCTCTCTAAAACAATTTTATCTGCACAGCTGTGTCCCAACAGCCTGTTTTGTCTCGCATGCTGCATAAACGTATAGCTTAGTGGAAAGGGAGATGTGCATTATATATGTCAGCACATGTGTCAGACTTAGTCTCAGTACTTAGGACTGAAAACAAGGAAACGTGCGTTTGTAAAATGAGCAAAGTAAAGAAATACCTTTATCTCAGCTGGACAGTTAAGTTATAACACAATACTTCCAACTTCATAACATCTATTCACCAGATTTATACTTTAGGAAACTTGTTCTTCTCCCATTTGAAGCCTGAAATCAAAGTTCAGTAACAGGCAGATTTGGCCATCATTTCAAAAGAAGGTTGTGGGTCCTAATTCTGTGGTTGTCTTATCCCAGCCGAACTAATGCTGAAGTTAACTTTGTCCAGTTTTGCCCAAAGAAAGGCTTCAAGGAATTTATTAAAATTCTGGACCTAGAATCCATAAGGAATCTGTTGGTCAAAGTGATGGAGGACTCTCTAATACCACCCTTGTCTCTTCACTGAGGACCAATGCAATAGTGCTGAGAACTCCTGGAGGATGCAGGACATGTCTAATGAGATTTAGTTGACCGTCTACATGACCCGAGAGGTAACACCTACCCCGTAACACACAATACTGAAGCAGTTGTTGACCAGCTGGTTTCCTTCCCGCTGAACTCCACCATTAGCTGCAGCGCAGACTCGGCCGATTAACACGGCACTGAAGATGCGGCTGGGGAATCTAGGGATTTGTCTGCACTGGCCTGTGGATTCGCAGCTGACCGCTCTT
>NW_009231790.1:150586-159243 GCF_000690835.1 Fulmarus glacialis
TAGAAAGGGACTCCTCAGAAATGGCTCTTTCTCTTTAAATTCCGAGCCTACCTAAATCTCAGTAAGTTTTTATACAGTCAGGCTCTCATTCGGCATCTAAGGGTGGTGGAAAAACAGACCTAAGAAGGCTAATGACTCCATATGGATTTCATGAACAGTCAGAGCCTGGCTGTTTGTAAGGCTGTGTTTAATTGTGCTCAGGAATGATGTTACGTCTTCTGAGACTTATCGACACTTGCTTGTCATCTTCTATGTTTGTTCATCGCTGTTGGATGAGGTCATCGGCTGACTAATTTCAGTATAGATTTGAATCTAGAATGAAAACTCTGAATGAAAACTCTGATTTTAATCAGCTCTGCCTCCCCTCTCCCTCGTCTTCCCTGGGCTGCAGTAGGTGAAATGTCGCTTGTCCCGGGTTCCTGCCGGAGGACAGCGCAGGGGGGCAGCGAAGGGATGGGTGTTGGCACTGGGAGACAGGAGGTGACCGCAGGGTCAGGACTGTGGCTGCGGCAGGCACGTTGTGTAGGTGTGTAGGTGCTCACAGCCTCCTCTTCGAAGAGGTGCTGAAGCTCATGTTTGTAAAGCTCGGTTGGATGAAACCTCAAAGTGCCAACTCAGCTGCGTAATGGATGCTCACGGACCACAGGGGATATCTTGAATGCTTTATTTAGTATTTCCATTTGACCTCACCAGCAGCCTGAGAACACCTCCAGCCCACCAGGCCTGTGTTTTCCTTCCCCCAGCAGCCGCAACTCCGGGGAAGCGCAGACGCGCCATGGCCCTGGCAGTGAGCACTGATGGCACCTGAGTGCTCCACCAAAACCACCCGGCCCCTGGCTCCTACTGCCTGAACGAGCTCAACGTCCTCTTCGTCTCAGCAATAAACGTATTTGCATCAAAACCGCTGTGCAGAAGTTTGCAGGCAGAGGAGGAAAAGACACTTCCCCTGTTCCTTTTCTCCGTTTGCTTCCTTTAAGAGAAATTCAGAGCTCACATCGCAGAGCAGAACAGCAGCTGGATTGTGTGAAGACGCTTTGGCAAAAGGGAGTGAGGAGACTTGAATTGTATTTCTTCACTCCTCTGCTTAACCCAGATTTTTAGCCCACTTGTGTAGGATTTATGTACCGGTCAGGGGAACCGGCATGCAGTTTGCTGTCCTGCCACAAATCTGGTAACATTGGGTGTGAGATAAAGCTCCTCAGGCATTCAGATACCTGAAACATATTGTTTTCATAAATTCCAGGCTAGCACTGTGTGAAATTTAAATACCTCTCCCAAGTGTGTAGCTGAGTGTTTCAGCAAGATGCCTGCGTTCGGGTGCTCTGAGCAGCAGAAAGGGCGAGTCTCCCGAGCGCTTGTTTACGGAGCCCATGGTGCATTTAAGGCACTAAGAACCTGTTTAGCAGATGATTTAGCCACTGGGCATCCAGGCCTCATCCAGGCACAGATCTGGAGCAGAGCAAACATGCGACGACTCCATTTACCGTTAATTACTGCTCCTAACAGAGCTGAATATTACAGCTGAAATTGTCAGTGATCTGTGCTGAGGAGATCATGTTTTGTTGGTTTTTCCATTTATAGAGCAGCATGGGCACTCCACTTAAAGGCGGTTATGGAAAAATTTCTAAAAGGCCTAAAATTAGGTTGCGTGAATTTATCCACACTCCATATATATTTCAAATGCAAGTGGAAATAACACAAAATCAAGTGCTTCACACTTGCAATAACTGGGGAGAGATCTTCCGTTTTACTAGATGTTAGATCAGTAAAGGCAGCGTGCTCTGACCGAGCAACATCCCTCAGCAGGTCCTGTAATTCTTCCTAAGTCAGGAGGGAAGAATACCTGCCACCATCAGAAGACAGAGAGTCCTAATGCTTTAGTGGGAAGCTGAAGTTGCCAAAATATAAAATGAACAGCCCCACCCAAGTCTCAGTGTAATGAGGTGATAAAACCATCAGTAACGGGATTCAGCTCCCAAAGACAGACACTGGCTCCTCCTCAGGTAATTCTCTCCCTTTCTTTAAAGACTGTTGATCTAAGTGATGGTGCCAGGCGGGTCACCCCCATGGAGCTCCTGCAAGAGGGAAGGGAGCCTGGCTCTGCTGCCAGAAGTCTTCTGAACCACCCTAAAATTCTTCTGCAATTTCGACCTTTCCTCACTTGATTGTAGCGAAACACCTGGAGAAACCAACTGAATCAACCATTTTTTCAAAGTAACCCACGGGATCGATCGATTTGCAGAGAAAAGGAAGGCAAAGGTGTTTTTAATGCAGGCGTCTCATAGCTAAAGTGACGGAGAAGCTGCAGAGCAGGCAGGCTTAGGTAGAGGCGACAGGCAGGTTGCAAGGCTAGCCACGGTCCAACCACCTATTTTGCCTCTTTCTGAAGGTTTTGAGTAATGCACCATAAGCGACAGTCTCCATTTCCTCCCCTGACTTCATAATAGAGACCCAATTCCGTCGCAGTATTTGCTATCCTCATGTTTAAACCTTTCCTGCCTTTACAGCCATGAAGCTGGGCCCAATCCAAGCCCTTTAAACTCAAAGAGAAACTTTCAGGAGACTGCAGCTGGCTCTAGACCAAGCCCCGTAGGTTCACTCCAAGGACCACCTATGTTACTGACATCTCCTATGGAGAGTACGGCAAGCGCGGCAGTTCACTGCCGCTCCGCTCGGGAAATCCTGGGAGCAGCAGGATCGAGCTGGTGTGGGTCTGGAGACTTGGAGTCGCTCTCTTGGCTTCTCCTCTCTGGGCATATGAGCATCGAGCGGTTTTGTAAGATGCGGCTGCCACATATATGAGGTGGACACGTCCTTCTGCTGGAGGCAGACACAGAAATGCATGTACCCGTTTTGCTGCTCTGGGCACGGCTGGAAGGACAGCCGTTTGTGGCTGCATCTGAACAAGTGCAAAGCAGTAAGACCTACCATGAAACAGTGAACAACGGGCCCTCTGCGTTGTCATCTGCACGTCTGGCTGGTTGGTCCAGCTCCTGGGGCTTGGGTCACACAACCGATCCAAGCTCACCTTCCTGTTGCTGGGCCATTTAGCATAGAGAAAGGGGATTTGAGCCTCCCACGGGCACGGAGAGGGGGCATGTGGGGCTTCATGGGTTGCATTTCCCCCAGCTCGCTCCTGAGCGAGGAGCAGCGAGACCCACCACTTCTCACCTAGAGCAAACTTCACTCTCCTGAAAGTTTCTTTTAGAGCTTACGGGGTTTGGACGAGGCCCAGCTTCCTCGCTGGAAAGGCAGTAGTTGTTAAACGAGAAGACAGCAAACACATGGATCCCCCTTTCTGCAGCAGCACACGCACAGAGCAGCCGACCGGAGGAGCATCTCCTGCCGACCCCGTCCCCAGATGGTGGCCCCAGTGATGTTTCAGACCTTTGCCGTGGTTCCTCCTGCCAGCTCTATGGGTTCCAATAAACCACCGGGCTGCTATTCTACAGTTTGAAATATAAATACTGGGTGTAGTAAAAAAGTAACCAGGCACCTGCAGACAAGCTCCGGTTACAGCAAGGGGGTCCAGCTGCCACCCCACCCCTGCCCCAACAACAGCAGGGACAGAGCACTTGCAGATCATGGGCAAAACCAGCCAGTTCCCAGCGGGGCACTTCCCACCTGAACCTTTGGCCCTAATTCAATAAAGCCCATGTGCAAACACTTAACCTTAAGCCTGCACTTAAGGTCAATCCCCGTGCTTGGACCTTGATGAACAGGGACCTTCTGGGGGCTTCAGGCCTACAGCCGGGCTTGATGGTTAGCCTCTGCCTTTAGTGCAGGTTATAACTGAGCTGGTTGATGCTCCCAAATGTCTTCCTCAAAGCCGAGGCAGTCCTTCTCTAAGCAGCAGTATTGTACGTATCTCTACCTTCTTCCTGCACCCCGAGGGCTGCGAGCACAGCCCTCTGCGTCAGCAGCTCCGGCTTTGCCGTTGGGTGACTGTAGAAGGACTCCTGTGAACATCTTGTCTGCAAAGGACAACCGAAGGTCTTACCCTGCGGTAAGTTGGTGGAGTTTCATACTGGTAGAAGCAGCTTCCCATGTGGAGTGGGTTTGTGCATCAGTAGTACTTCGTGATACGTTGGTGGACTCAAGTTGTTTAACCTTTCTGACGGATCTAGTAAGGGCTGTGGACTATTTTCTTTCACATATTTCTGGTGGGGATTGATCCTTTCTCTCCAGGCAACGCTAAACCATATTTTAGGATAGATGCAAGAGCTTTGCTCTCAGGAGCGAGCCCACGCCGTTGTGACAAGCCGTACTAAGCTGGCCTGCGATGCTGAGCTTCACGCAGGATCCAGCCCGCTCGTGACTTGCCGTGATGCCACCTCGACCGATGGGGCTGAGCACCCGGAGACGCGTGTGAGCGTCGGGGCTGGACCGCCCCGGCTGCCAGCCGTGAGCCCTCCCCAGCTCGTCGCTCTGCCTCGCTCTTACCTTTGCAGAGGAAGAGGCGTGCTTCGCTCGGGTTGAGCCTCTGCAACATGCACGTGGGTTTTTTTTTTTCTGTTGGATTAAACTACAGGATGGGAAGGGCTTGGTGGAGGAGGGACTGATGGCCCTTCGCCTCCAAGTGCTGTTGTTACAGAAGATGTTGGGTTTTGGCCAGGTGGTCATTGTAAGGAAGAGGGTGAGAAATGCCAAGCTTAAACTTAAATAATATTTTGAAATTCATGCGACTGCTAGAAGCTTTCTAATTGATATGTGCAGATCCGTCTGGATCTACAGACCTTTATTTCTCTTTTTTTCATAGGACAGCTATTTCCAAGCAAATGTACGTATACTCATATGAGTGCTAAGCTGTGAAATAGCTGCATGGGTTCTTAGAAACTTGTATTTAGAGATCTAAAGTCCAAAAGGGACTCAGGAGTGGCCTAGGGACACCATTCCTAAAACTTCCCTAAATGAATGTTCTGCTTCAAGTCCAGTGGGTTTGGCTGAAATAGAAGATCTCCATTAGAAGAACTACTACCCAAATATTATTGAAATCCTTTTCTACATTCTGACTGACTGTGATCAGATTCTCTCCGACTAAACCTTTTTAAGCAGAACAAAGCAAGTTCCCTCAATCTCACAACAGGTTGTAATTTCCTATCTCTTAGTTATCATCAGGTTTCTTCTCCAAAATCCCATGAAAAATAATGCCAAATTAATTCAATAGGACATTATTAAATAGACTGGCATTAATTATAATGCAGTCTTTTACATCTTTATTTCTTGAGCATCAGTCTTTTATCCCATTTGGTATTAAACTCGGGGCTTAGGTCAATAACAATGTGGAACATCCCACGTGTCTTTAAACATTGACACAACATAGCTGTCCTCTGTGGTCCCCCAGCCCTTCCCCTCCGAGCAGGAGGTTCCACAGAGCGTGGCAGTGGCCTGCCAACTGCGAGACCAGCTTCTGAAAAAGTCTCGGGCAGCTTTGCCGATGGTCATGTTTTACTGTAAGATGTATAACGTATTCTTATGTTATCTTTTGGAATAGGAAGGTTTCATCTCCGTTCTAATAGCTTATCTGGCTTTATCTAAAGCTTATCTGGCTTTTTTCCAAATACAGAACACTTTTGACTTTTCACCATCAGTCTTTCATTTTGATCTAATAGTGGACATATCATGCAAATCATCTTTTGTAACATTTTCTTAAAAATAACTGTCCTCTGAACCCTCTTCAGTTCTGCTAGTTATTTTACCATGTCCTTTTTCTTGAACAAATTTTCTTGTAATTTCTTCCCTGAATTTGGTGTGTATTTATTACCTTTTTTTTTATTTGTGATTATTTTTTTTTTTTTACTTTTTGCTGCTTTCACTCCCTCTTTGCACACTTGCCTGCAATACTGTTCCATCATTATAAAAACATAATTATGTATTATACATTGGTTTGGTCTAGCTAAAAATATTTGCAGGGGTTGCAATTATCAGTCACAATTTTTTTGACAAAAGTTTCTTCCTAAGTTGACTTTTCTTCTAATTGTTTCCAAGCTGCTGAAGAACAATGCTGTAAAACGCATCTCTCGCAAGCGCGGCCTCAGAGCTAACGTTGCATGGGCGCGAAAGATCAGGCTTGGGAGAACAACAGAGAAAATACGGTAGCGGAAACGCCTCCCTCGCTTGCCCGTGGCGTGATGGCTACTTCCAGTGCTTGGGTGAAGGCTGCGGTTAGAGCTTTGCTGAAATGCCCTCCGTTGAGTCCTGGGACTCCCGGGAGGCTCCTGCAGATGTTTGTACCCCCGAGGTCGCAGCCTTTGCCCCTGCGTAGCAGGGAGCCCTTCCAGGGCTGCGTTATTTACTGGGCAGGCGGGTTCAAGCCTTTCCCCTCCACAGCATGCATTTGAAGCTGTGTTTTCAAAACAGCTACGGGTTTTGATGCTTGCCTTGATTTGAATGCCCTAAGGGCTCTTTGATTGAGACTCTTCACAACCTAATGTTCTCCGAGAAACCCAAACACCCTCAGTAATTAACGAAGTGCAATTATGGATGGTTTTATTTGTATCCCGACCTGTCATCTGGGCCATGTTTATCGTGTTGGAAGAGTAGAGAGGAGATTGGGCTCGGGGGTGGGTCTGGATCCTGCTCCGGGGATGGGACGTTCGGGGGGCTCAGACCACGGCTGAGCTTCGGGTGGGGATGGAGCAGGGGGAGAAGGTGTCAAGCCCCAGCCAAATTCACATTTTACATCTGCAGGCACGTTTGGTTTTAACCTTGTGTTGCCCATAGAGAGATGAAGGCTGCGTCCTGGCAGGGTCTCTCTTCAAGCGCTCGGCGTCTGTTATTTCTCCTCCCCAGGCAGAGAGGTGTCGGGGTTTACGGTGAGCAGCTGTAGCTCCAGAGAAAGCGGTGACGAGACAGAGCATTACAGGGAGGACGTAAAGGCTGATGTATTTACAGCGACGCTGCTTCCTCGGTGTTCCTAAGAGGCAGATGAAAGTAAAGCTGGCAGCCGCTCCGCGCGATGCAAATGGCGCGCTGCCGCAGCGGCGGCCCCGCGGAGGTATGCCATGTTTAACCGTGGTTATGCAAGACGCCGCTGCCAAACCATGTTTTCCTCCGTATGTGGCTTGACAGAACATGGTGTTTAACCTCAGACTAGATGGGATAAAACACGGTTCTCTGTCAGGACTACAAATTCATGTTTCTGTCTGCACCTAAGCTCTATCCTCCAGCCTTAACTGTGGCTATTTCCATCGTGTAGACAGGTGGAATATTTTCAAGGAGACATAGGAGCCTAAAATCTTGATCCTTTTAATCTGAATTAGGTTCCTAACTCGAGTGACAGCTTTGAATTTAGGCACCTAAACCATTTAAACACTTTCTAAAAGTGCCTCCCAGTCCCGCAAGGAAAGCCCTTGCAGTGGTTTGATGATCAGTTGGCCCACATCTGCTCGTACCCAGACGTTGCCCCAGCTAAAAGCAGCCTCCCTTCGCTACCAAGCGTTACATACACGTCCAAAACGTTTCGTAGAGCCCTGCGCGGGGGTTAATGTGTAACAGGGCTCTCGGCTCAGCATCTCTGAAAGATGTCCAAGGCAAACCCATCCCCAGCCCACGGCTTTCCCATATGGAAGAGGAGAACGGGGTCCCAGCTCCATCCCGTGCGGTCCATGTATGGAAACGCTCGAGCGCTGATGGTCTCTAGCGCAGCTCCCCAGTATAACGGTGTAATAATTAACAACAGCCTCTGTGGTTATATGGCACCTTCCATCTGAGAGTCTCACAGCACTTTACAAGCCTGTTTCCCTCAGACATGTGATGCTGGGTCCAAGAGCCCCATCTTGATAGATGATCTCCTCGGGGTGGATTTGCGGCATGGAAGATTTGTTGCTCGTGCTTTGACATGTCTCTTTGAGAAATTAGATCCGCGTTTCCGCTAGGTGCCAAGAGGCAGGAGCTGTTGAGAGGGCTGCCGCAGATCTCGCACTGCATGGGCCAAGGCTCGAGCAACGCTTTGTCAGCGTCTCTTTCTTGTCGACTCTAAATCTGGCCCCGCTCAGCCGCTGCAGGGAAGAGCCCGCGGTAGATAACGCGATCTATCTGCGCTCGGCCTGATGAATAATTAGCCCTTCGTACGTAGAGCCAAGCGCGATGCCTTCTTCTGGCTGCCGCCTTCTCGAGGTGGTTTGATTTCAGGGCTCCTCCAGGAGAGCGCAGAGCAACCCCCGAGCATCCTAACGAGCCCCCTAACGAGCTTTGTTCGGGGGCTGCAAGCACAGCTGCCGTGGGGACAGCTGGGAGACGCACGGAGCTCCTGGGCCCTCCATATGGATGCTCTTGACCTCGGAGGCCTCCGAAACTCCATGTGGCTGCTGAGGACACTGGAAAGGGTCAACCCCCTCTCGACACCCCAACAAAAGGAGGGGTTTGGTAGACGCGGCCAGGACCAAGCGGTGAAGGGGTCTTAGAGGGAGACAGAGGGGACGAAAGCGCTGGTTTTCAAGGGGCGTGGATTTGCAGCCCAGCAAAATTCGCTTGTAAATGCAGGTTGAAAAAAGCCAGCTTCCACGTTTGCAGCCCTCGCCGGAGACGGGTCGAACGGGGCTTGGATCCGGCCGCCGCCGTCCCGGCGAAAGGCTCTTGCAGCTCGCGCGGGGGCGCGGGGTGACTTTGAACCCCCTCCCCGTCCCCGGCAGCTTTGTTATCGGTGCTATTGTGGG
>NW_009231790.1:159596-159806 GCF_000690835.1 Fulmarus glacialis
GCGAGGCCAAATCCCTGTTCGCACTTACAGCAGCGCAGGGCAGGACTATCTCCCTTGGATTTGATGGTTTAATTGTGTTTTTTCGTTCTTTTGGCCACGTCTGTATCGCTGCGGCGCAGAGGGAAGACCGACCCCTGAGCTTTCCGAGATCCCAGTTTGACCACGTCTTACTTGGGGTACAAAGTCCTGCCGTGGGTGTAAGAGGCCAAA
>NW_009231791.1:0-360 GCF_000690835.1 Fulmarus glacialis
ACGCAAGAATAAGCCGAGGTGGAGATTACCAGCTGCCACCGAAAGCGGCTGGGAGCGGTGCCGGCAGCGTGCCCGGTGTCCCCGGGGCCCCAAAGGGACCCCAGGGTGGGGGACACCTGCCCCCTTCGGAGGCCGCCTGGCTTGTGCCGGGGCAGAGCCGGGCACCGGGAGAAGGATCCGATCTGGAGCAAGCAGGGATCCCTCCTGCAGGCAGAGGAATCCTCGGGGCGGCAGCGGGGGGGACCCGGGTCAGCTCCTGCTCCCCCCTGCACGGGAGGGAAGGGGAAGGGGGAGACGGTTCGTTAGCAGTGTCACGTCTGCAGTTCCCAGCCCTCCCGCCCCGGCGCATCCTCGGCTGAA
>NW_009231791.1:509-904 GCF_000690835.1 Fulmarus glacialis
CTGCTGCCGAGCGTTTGGGGACAGGCTTTTCCATATCAAAGCCTCTGTAGCGCGTCGCAGCTCTGCTCTGCAAAGATGGCAAAGCACGCATCTGGTTTAACGGCACGCACGTGGGCGATGCTCTCGCATCGGCATCAGCTCGTTCACGGGTCCGTCCCAGGAGCCGGGCAGCACTTCTGCAAGGAAGGGGATGACACCAGGAGCAGAAACAGCTACAGGAAAGCAACAGCCCTGAGGATTGCAGGCACGTGCTGCGGCGAGGAAGCAAGGATGAGGGGCTCCCACCACACCAGAGAAACAAGCAGCGACTCTGCTTGGGCGGCCCCAGCTCACACAAGCAGGTGCCAATTCCTGGATGCAAAGCGTGAAGTGCCGTATTCAGCTTCCCCAGCGCT
>NW_009231791.1:963-1174 GCF_000690835.1 Fulmarus glacialis
TCCCTAATTGCCTGCAGAGCACCTCCCTGGCAGCGGGCACTCGATACCGAGGCACCACGTGCCCCTGAACCACTTGAGTGATAAACGCCGGGTGGCCACGGCAGAGCTGGAGAGGGGTTTTTAATGGCAATAAGAGAGAGGGTGCATGCCCAGAGACCCCGCTGGAGTGACCGAGGGCTGGCTGAGAGAGCGGAGGGCAGCGCTGCAGCCA
>NW_009231792.1:0-216 GCF_000690835.1 Fulmarus glacialis
CCACAACTCTCTGGGCTAGGCCATCCAGCTAATTTTTACTTAGCAAAGAGTATATCCGTCCAAGCCATAAGCAGCCATAAGCAGTCCAGCAGAATGCTGTGGGAAATGATGACAAAAGCTTTACTAAAGTCTAGGTAGAGAACATCCACAGCCTCTCCCTCATCCACTAAGCAGGTCACCTTGTCATAGAAGGAGATCAGGTTAGTCAAGCAAGAA
>NW_009231792.1:1233-1437 GCF_000690835.1 Fulmarus glacialis
TCTCTGTTTGTGAACAGCAGGTCAAGCGAGGCACCTCCCCTGGTAGGCTCACTTACCAGCTGCGTCAGGAAGTTCTCTTCCACACATTCCAGGAACCTCCTCGACTGTTTCCTTTCTGCCGTGTTGTATTTCCAGCAGATGTCCGGTAGGTTGAAGTCCCCCACGAGAAAAAGGTTAGCAATTGTGAGACTTCTGCTAGCCGCT
>NW_009231793.1:0-15613 GCF_000690835.1 Fulmarus glacialis
AAACCCTCACAAGCTAAAAAGTACTGAAGTAGTATAAACTACTCTTCAAAATAGAAGGTTGTTCTAAAAATCCTTTTAAATTATTGTAAACCAAATGTCTATCCTTTGACCACAGATTATAAGGTAATGTTTCATCTCTCCAGACTTGAGGCGTGCATTGGTCTGAAGTTTCAGTAGGATTTTACATGATGATTTATGCCTTCTCTTGGCAGAAAGACAAGACGGTTGGCAGATGCTTACTTTATTCAAATTGTAGTGGCCATTTCAAAGCCGCTGTGCTTGACAGATCATCTACAATTTTGATATTATACACAGACTGGAATGTATAGCTGTATTTTACCTTTTAAATAAATAAAGGTTATTCTTTTTATAAATTAGTTTATTTCAGTTTAATGGCTTCTGTTACATCTCAATGCTTCACTGCAGAACTCTAGCAGTAACTAAAAATATGCAATGTAGCACACGCAAATTCTTCCCCAGCTTAGTTATAGAGTACCCAGCCAATTGTTTACTCTTTGTGACTCAGAAAAGTAGGATACGCGGATAATAAGACAAATAAACATCCACTTCCAGCTTCCTTCTTGGGAATGTTAATTTGTTTTTCTTCTGGGTAGACAGAAGCACAAAATAATGTCCTTTCATGCTAGAGCCAAGTTAAATTCTGACAATATAAATAAAGATGCAACTTGAGGTAAGACCTCTTGAACATAGGATTTAAAATTGTCAAATGCATAGTGAAGAACTGGAGAATAAAATGGACTTTCTATCTGTTACTCCACCCAGCAGGGGCCTTGATTTGACTTGGAGACTCTTGCTATTATCGTAACACATACTAATTATTACCAGCAATAGCAATATGAAATATATACTGAGGTAACTTTCCCTGTAAATAACGAACAATGAAATTCCTGTAATTCAGATTTACAGTATGAACAATTCCATTGCATTTTAGCAACAAATTCAGGAACTTGGTTCATAGCAAATATTTGAAGAGGCAGATGTTTTATAAAAACATGAAAATCGATTGCAAATATTTTATTTAAGAAAAAAACAATTAATTGGTTGAAGAATAAATAGTAGGTTTCTGTCTGTACAACTTGTGGTACTATCTTTCAGGAAATGCAAAAAGCATTCTGATTTATACAAATTATGAAGTCTAATATTGGGCTGTTAAGTGCACTGAATTTTGTATTATTCATTTGCTGTGTACAATAAACTATCTGTGGTGTAAAGGCTATTGATTCCTTTGCATTAGAGCGCATTATAATGGTCAGCATTAATGTGTTTCTAAAAGATTTTTAAAATGAAATGTTGTCTTATGTTCTAGAAAAGACTTCTAATGTATTGGTTATATATACTCATATCCAAATCAAACTACATGGTATATGTGTATATTTGCTTAATTATCAAAATCTTAACTGAGTTGGATGGTGAATGAAGCCGGTCCCTGGAACCTTTTCTTATCGTATTTGTATGTCTGAGGACAAAGAAAGGCTCAGCCAATAACCACATCAGCAAAAGACCAGTTTGTATCACTGCATCATTTTATAAGCATTTGTTATTCTCCCCAACATTCCCCTTGAATAGGTAAATGGAACTCTGGAAAATAGGATGGGGCTAGGGGTCTGTTCTCCAAGACTTCCAGCTCCTGTGGGCTTTCTGCCCCGTACAGGTGCTCGGGGTATCTGGGAGCAGGTCAGGGCCAACGACGAGTTCCCTGAGATCACAGAGTCTGGTTCACTCCATTACGCATCCAGAAACTCTTGGACTGACAGAAAAGGCTTTGTCACAAAGAGTATAAAAGCAGAAACAAACACAAAACTCCCAGTGGATTCAGTGGAGCAAAGATCTTGCCTAGAATTGTTTATTAACTTATGATTAAAAAAATCCCTGAGGGCTAAGTCTCATCCCTTCTCATATTCAGTAACTCCTCCAACAGTGCCTTGGGCTGGCAGAGAAGTAGGAGCAGTAGCATTTGGCAGAGGGGCAGTGACAAGCAGCTGGAAACTATAACACCTGCGGCCAGCTCAGCTCTGTCTGGAAGGGGTCTCACTGAAACGTCAGCCTTAAAACCAGTCTAAAACCGTACGGAGCGAGGCCTTACTCAGGCCAGAGGCATACGCTCTCTGCCAGCACTGTCGTGGCTGGAGATGGGATCGCTGCTCGTCCTTGACCAGCATCTGCCACTGGGAGGGATTGCGTGAACACTCCCTCCTCCACGTGCAGGCACAGTCAACCAGCTTTATCTCATCCTCACCTTCCTCACTAGCTTGAATTAAGTTGGCTCATTTTGCTGATGGTAGATAAGAGGGCATGCCTCAGAACAGTTACCCATTTTCCCAGCAAGCCTATTGCTTACAGGCAGTGCCTATGCAGCGCAGCAGTGCAAGCAGAGCACTCCCTCCACTGACGTACCTTTCAAATTCCCAGCAGACAGTGGTTCTGGGATTGCTGGAGGCCGAACCACTCCTGCTGGGCCCTCCCTCCACGAATTTGTCAAATCTCCTTTTTCAGCTGTTTATATTTGACCTCTAAGTATCCCACAGCAATCAGGCAGGAATAATATCCACTTCAGGCAATACAGCCACAATCTTCATAGGGATCTCTACATTCTGCCAAAATCTAAACAACAATAATTCATGTAGGGGGCAGGAAAGGGCTTCAGCTTACTGATATGCGTATGAAAAACATGTGTCAAAAAGCCAGAAAGAAATCAGGGGTGATAAGATTAGCTGAGAGAAGCATCTTGGGAACTCTTGACTTAGGGAGAAAAAGACAGGCTATTTCTTCCCTTCAAAATTTACTAAACAAAACAAACAGTGCTTCTTCCTGTTTCTCATAGTGTTTTTCCCAAAGCAAATCTGTTCCCTAAAAGCAAACATGACTTGCTGTAGTATTCCCAGATTTTAGACAAGGGGAAACTTCAGAGGTTGAACGGCGACATTGGAAACTCTCACAGTGCTTCCCCCAAACTCTTTGGAAAATTCCAGCCAGTATTTGGTCAAGAGCGTTCTTTCCCAATGCTCTGCTTCCTTTTAATTGTCTCCTCTTCTTCCTAGATTCAATACAAACCCACTGGGACCCACTGGGACCCACTATCCTAGAAGTGATCTGCTGTACTAGAAAAAAACACAGGATCTCTACTATTAATTTTTGTGCTAGACCCTGTCTGTTGGATACATGAAAACCCACAAGATTTTGTCCTCCAACAGATAGACACATGACAGCTTATAACTGCTAGTTAGATATTATTTGAAAATAAATCATTCCAAGTTCCCTAGCTCCAGATAACTTCTCAGTTGTGGTACCATTTCTTTAGCAGCTCTTGACAATCTCATGCTTCTTGGTTATTTTGGTGGATTTTTTAAAGACACTTTTAGGGAGAGCTTCTTAATGCACTTCCTTAAGCTTACATGTAAACTAAAATAGGAAATTACAGCCTAAGGCATCCAAAAAGTCTTGTCAGGCTTTAGTGTGAATGCCAATGATTTTTCTTCACTAAAAATTTCCCACTGTGGCTGTCAAAAGTGGCACTAAGTGGTAGGAGTCACATGTAAGAGGAAAGTCCCTGCTACATCCTCTATTCCCTCTCAGCATAGGTTTAGACCTACGAAAACCTGAAGAGCCAAGCCACTAGAAGTACAAGTTGGAAATTTGTCTATGTGGGAACAGTCCCCCTCATGAAATTTCCAGACACTGATGTTTCTAGTCAAGCCAAAAAATGCCACTTGAATCACTTCCTTGGAGGTATTCTGGCACTTCTGCTTTTTGCCCGAGTAGGAGGATGGGGAACCAGATGAGAAAGTCAAGGCACACACAGAAAATGACCTGGCCAGATCTGTACTAAAATCCACACTAATTCTCAACTCACTTGCTTTGTCCTTTACTCCAGAGTAAAAGTGTTGATCCTATGTTGTTAGATAGCATCATTTAACAACACAACTTCCAATAAAACTCCCTTTAAAGCTAGAATCCCTTAAGCATTTCCTTTCTTTCTGATGTGTTTTACCCTTTAAGATTCAGTTAATTTCTAGATATCACCTATAATTTAGTCAGGAGATCTGGACCTCTTTTTTTTATGCCTGAACTGGCTCTTGGAGGTGACACTTCTCTTGGCTTCTTGCCAGAGAATATGGATTTTTTTCCCCTCCCACATCTTTATCTTTTGCTTTTCTCTACTTTGTATTTTCAACCCAAATTATTTATTTATTAACCTATCTTTTTTTTTCCTACTCGCTGAAGTCTCTGTTTCATACTTCAATTTCTTCTCTTCATTCCTCCCATCCCACTTTCTCATTTTCACCATCAGTGACTCAGATATGCTAAGTGATACTTTTTAATTTCTATTTGTCAGCTTTGGTCCAGAAACCTACCATCACTTAAGGAGGCATTCCTCTGTAAGGCACATGTTTGGTTTCAATTCCTGATGGATAGGGTATCATTCTGGAGGAAATGTGCCAAATCTGTGATCAGCGTCAAAAATCTTTTCCTGCTGTTAAGTTCTTAAGCTAAACAAACAAACTTAAGTAAATGAGGAAGGAAGGGAGGAAGGAAAGGATCTGCCAAGTTTTTGGTAAGAGGTGACTTAATATTTCTAAGCTACAAACCCCTACAACATGGGTTTTAATCTAAGAGCTGGCAGGCTCCCAATGAAAGCTGTGCAGCCTCACTGGCAGTGCTACAGCTCTTTCCCCATTGTGATGCTTGATTGTTTCACCCCCTTTTGCACGGTCTCCAAGAGGACATTGCTCCAGCAGATTTGTCCATTAGAGGGCATTAGAGGCCACTAAAATCCCTGAACTAATTAGAGGAGAGGAAAGTAGTCCGTATTTCTTTTTGTTTGATAAATGAGTGGTGTCTTTGTATTCTTTCCATGACGTGTATCTTACTGACTTATCTGACATGTACTGGATAGATTTCAAAATGTGAAGAAACTTTTTCTGAAAGATTAAGCCATGGCTTTTCTTTTGCATTCTCTGCTTCCCAATTCCTCCCTGACTGCAATACGATCTGTTAAATAGGAGCAGAGCAAGCAAATGATCTGACTAGATTAATAGTAATCACAGAATGATGGATTCTACTTTAGAGAAATTAGAGATTCCATACAAAATATTCACACTGGAGCTTTCATCCCAGAAAGTCTAATCGGCAAAGGATAACTAAAATTGTTTCATACAATCAATTTCTAAATGCAAATATTTCTGTTCCAGTAGAAATCTCATTTGGATGCAAAACACCAGGAGTTTAATCCCCAATACTTGATCTGATACAAAGAAATAGTCCATTATCAAGACGTCAAAAGAGCTCAGATATTCTAAAGGAACTTAATGGAACAGAATATTTTCTGAAACTGAGGCGTATGCCATGCCCTGGAAAGGGATAAAGACACATTAAGTTAGTGTCTGCCATTTTGCCTTAGAGGTATAAACAAGCTGTTTGTCAAATCCTAGCTGAAGTTTGTTTGATCACAATCTCTCCCAGCGTATGTGTTTATGTTCTAAAAACTTCAGAGGAATGAGATCATTTTGTGTATCTACTTTTTTCTCTCCCTAGCAAGCAACGCCTTTCCCAGATATTAGTCATTTGCAGAGGTTAAGTTACTTAAATATTATAAAGCAATATTTTAGTTGTTCTGGATGACTAATCAGCTTACCCTTGATTATCACATTGCCCCAAAGGATAATTCAAGGTTATCACTTCCTCTCCTGAAATTCTGTTTCCTTACTCGTTTATCATACAACAGGGGTCAGAAAGACGAGAGATTTCACAGGAGAAGAAGACAAGATAGACCTTGTGACTTTAGTACTGACTGACATTTTCTGGTTTCTTTTGTGAGTGATCTCATAGAAAGGGCAGGAGTTTTAGTCACAGAAAGAAAGCTGGAGGTCTGAAGTGTCACTGGGATGAGACCAGGAGAGACAAAAATGTGGTAAGAGCTGCAGGCCAGTCATGAACCTCCTGTGCTCTTTCACTGTAAGGTGTTTTCATTAGATTCAGTCTTCCAGGTGAAGTGATTGTACTTAACTTCCTAATGGCACTGAAACACTTCAGTATTGTTTTTCTCCTTCATAGCAGATATCGCAGCTCTGTTACTGGGAAGGTGCAGATTAACTCTCCATTAACTCCCTATAGTGGATGCTACTATAAATTACACAAACTTTTACCTCCTTCTCTTGGTTGTCCTGTGATTAATTGTTTTTTATGTTTTTAATCTTTATCTGTACCTCATGTTGCTGTGTGCTACTACAATGTGGGACAGCTGCCTCTAGCCAAAGCTTTGGGTGGCTATAGCATATGGTCATCTGTGTGTAATGACCAACTGTCGTGGTTTAACCCCAGCTGGCCACTGAGCACCACGCAGCCGCTTGCTCACTCCCCCCGGGTGGGATGGGGGAGAGAATCGGAAGGGTAAAAGTGAGAAAACTCGTGGGTTGAGATAAAAACAGTTTAACAGGGAAAGCAAAAGCCACGCACGCAAGCAAAGCAAAACAAGGAATTCATTCACTGCTTCCCATCGGCAGGCAGGCGTTCAGCCATCTCCAGGAAAGCAGGGCTCCATCACGCGTAATGGTGACGTGGCAAGACAAACGCCATCACTCCGAAGGTCCCCCCCTCCTTCTTCTTCCCCCAGCCTTATATGCTGAGTGTGACATCATATGGTGTGGAATAGCCCATTGGCCAGCTGGGCCAGCCGTCCTGGCCAAGCTCCCTGCCAGCCCCCTGCGCACCTGGCAGGGCACAGGAAGATGAAAAGTCCTTGACTAGAGTAAACATTACTTAGCAACAACTAAAACATCAGTGTGTTATCAACATTATTCTCATACTACATCCAAAACACAGCACTGTACCAGTTAAGAGGAAGAAAATCAACTCCATCCCAGCCGAAACCAGGACACCAACAATACTTGTTATCTTTGTTGTTACTGTGTCTGTGCCTTGGGACCTTTTAACTGCTTACACAAACTGCTCCCCAGGGAAAGCAGTCTTGGTTTTCCAGTCTGTGAATTTCTATTTGGGGCCCTGACTCTGTTTCATTAGGAAACACTGAATGGTAGTCTTCCTTCTTATCTGTTTTGGTTTTTTCCAGCAGCCTTTTGCCTTTGCTGTTCACTGCTCTCCCATTGTTTGTGAGTATCCCTAAGGACATCTTATGCTCCATTCCCATTTAGAGCTGAATTCTTTGAATTCTGCAGCAATGCACTAGGTCTTATTACCTGAATGCAGATTGTAAGATATGGTAGACCTCACATGAAGAATTTTTCTGACCATTGCTCTTGCCAGAGCATCCAGCATCCTTCCAGCCCTTCCCAGAAACTGGATATTCCTACATGTTTACTAAATTCACCCACTGACTCATGCAAGGCATGTTCCTATTCTCAAGCATATGTGTGTATCCATCTAAGAACATCCCTCTTAAACCTGTCAGCATTATTGTCTGATGTCTTTTAAGCAAAATCTGTTACATTTGCACATCTCTGTCACTTGGTAGCAAAGCCAGCTAACCTGCTAAGGGTACATCCTCCTGCAGCATAGCCCACCTGGGAACATGTAAGTTCTTTCTGGTTTTTTTTTCTGGACAATACACATACACTCTCCTTTTAGCTTGCTTACAGTCTCCATCTACTCTGCATTCTGCAGGGTGTAACCTGCACAGTGTTTCCACTATAAGCAATGCTCCTTCTGGGTAATTATCCTTACTTCAGCAGGCAGGATTCTTCGTAAAATCATATTATATTTGCTTGAGTGCTTGTCTTCATAAAGCTTGCCAGTGCCTTGTGATCAGCTGTGTCAAAGGCTACTCACACCCAAACAAACCTACCCAACAAGTCACAGATGAATGCCCATCACTCAGATGAACTGTGAAATTAAAACCAGTCCCAACTTGCACAATAAAAGACTGGGCCTGATACTTTTTTTCCTCTGACACTATATAAAACCCTGTATAATTTCCATTAACTTCAGTGGAATTATTTCTCAGTTAGATCAGCTGATTTTAGATTACAGTCACATAGTCTCAGAGCCAGGATTTGGATTCAGTAACATCAGCACATCGATAAAGTATGTCTTTTGTTGGCAGCCTCCAAGGTCTAAGCTCTGCTGACACAATAGCATTCATACCGCACTCCTGCTCAATCCAGTAATGACAAAATGGTTGGTATCAGAAACATATGATTTACTTCTACAGGTATGAGTCAATGGTTTAGCAAAGATCTGCATAAATTCACAGTTGATGTATCTGTACTGTTATTTTAACTTACTTTAAACACAGATACTTGTGCAGCATGCAGAAATGCCACTGGACCAGCCCATTCACCAAAGATTGCCTTTTTTTCCTCCTCTCTCTTCTTAAGTAATCAGGTACAAGAGGTACCGAAGAGGGAAAGGAAAGTGTCTGATGAAAAGATAAGTCTTCAAGAACCGGGAGAATCTCAAGACCGGAATTTCGTTTTCTGCTTCTTAAACAACCTTTTTGTAAGCCTCATGTTAGCCTGTATGAATTTATGAATATAAAGACTCTTTGTTACCGAACAGTTTTTACCAACTGCTGCTTTATTTCCTTCCCATGAGTCATGCTATTAGCTTATGCTGCCTTATTTAATTTCAACTGCTGCTTAAGTTCATATTTCTAAAATAAAATTTATAAAAAGCTTATTTGAAATAGACATCAAGCAGTTTGAATGGATGTACATGGCACTGCCCTGTGGATAAAATACATGCTGGTTTGCTGGGCTTCCAAATAATGCTGAACAGCATGGAGTCCTCAGTTGCAGTGTCTTATAGCTGCTGTTAAATGGAGCTGAAAATTGAGAATGAAGCTTACCTAGGAGAGAAAAGTAACAGTACTACTATTTGAACATCTGTAAGGAGAAACATAGGAAAGTAAATTTTAACCCCATTGAAATTAATTAAACTTAAGGGTCATCCTTTACCTGGGTTATAGATAGATAGATAGATAGATAGATAAATAGGTAGATAGATAGATAAGTAGATAAATGGGTATTTGTTACATTTACAGATACTTGCTAAGCAACCAGGGGTTCTATTTTTGCTACTGTCTTTGAGGCATTACTATACTTGGCACTGTGCAAGGCTTTTATCAATGGTAAATCGTGATCTGACTGGCACTAATGTCAAGACCTCAGTCTAAAGTAGTAATTAACTGCCTGCCTACTACCTCATAGTAAAGTCTTACATAAACTCTAGGAAGCAACGCAGAGGCCTGTGGTATCACCTTCTACCATCTTTTCTTTTGCATAGGTAAAGCCACAAAGAAAAAGGATAGTAGGAAGGATCTGTTGGATGTGTTCAGGGGTGTTTCTTTTTTCTGAGAACAGTGAGCATCTAACTATTTTTAACCCTTAAAGCAACAGCATACCTGGCACTGTGAAGGACCCCAGAGCCATGGCCCTCTTGTGAACACCGTGTTTACATTTGCACTTTCCCGGCTGGTATCCAAACATAGGTCCAGTCTTTCTTTTTTTATTATTTTTTTTAGATTATCTAGCCACATGGGCAATTAAAATGTTGGAGAATCAAACTGCTGGCCACTAGTAACTATTGTTGCCCTAAACTTGAACCTGACCCTTTAAGGATCTGGGCAGTCATTAACCCATTTTGCAGGGCACTCATTAACCCATTTTGCATTTTTGTAATCTTTTTTTCATTATGGGTGTAATCTTGCAGTACTGCAGGTCCACAGATTTCCTAAATATCATGTGAGTTAAAAGCAGCAGTGAAACAAAGACCACCTCTGCCTTACTTGCAGTCCTGACAGGGATTGAGAAACAGGAAGAAAGCATTCCAAAGCTGCAAAGGGCAGGGAAAAATGCCAAGCTCTTTCGAGAGTATGTAGTATGACAGGAAAAGCCAGCTCCAAAAGAAAGGAGAGAGAAGGCAAGAGAGAAAAATACTTCCTAGCTCAGTAAGAAAGGAAAGGAAAAGACAAGGTTACACCTGTGAAGCACACAAGCTTCCCCCAGCTTAATCCTGTAATGGAATTGCACTTAAAATATTCTGCTGTGTTAGACTGGCAGAATTGAAGTGGTCAGTTCATCTTTTCCTTCCAGATACAGAAATAGTTACACTGCTATAAAAGTCTATTTCTATTCTGAAAAGCAAAAATATTATGCAGTCCTGTGCACTTTTACAGCTGTGTAGCTGTATCTTTATCAGAACTTTCACTGGCATAGTGATCTAAGTTAAAAAAAAAAAATTACACCCTTTCTTGACACAATCATGGTAGTACAACCTTCAAATACAGACCAAAAGGGCATTGATCGAGCTGTGTCATGAGATAGAAGGCTTTACCACACTAGCATGGAAGAGATTCTAATTGCAGTTTAAAGATTAGAAGCTGCACAGACATAAATTGAGCATGAGTAAGTCTGCCCAGCCTCCACGTGGCGGCTTTATCACCCTTACACTGAAGTTGTGTAACACAGCTCTTGACTATGCAATGTGCTGTTTGCCTTGCAGTAGCTTGTAAGGACTCCCACTGAAACCTAGATCCCTTTATATTAGGTGCTGTACAAATACAGATTAAAAAGAAATCCCTTCCTTGCAACCTTAAAAGATGAAACAGGCAAAAGTCAAGAGGGTAAACAGAAGCACAGAAAGCTGGTATGACTGACTCAGTGGTCATGCAGCAAGTCAGTAACACAGCCATGAGTACAATGTCGGTCTCCTGGCTCCCAGATCAGTGCCCTTCCTGATAGAAAACTGTCTCTTCACCAGATCCTCAGAGAACAGCTGAATTGTCTCTAGAAGAATGTAGGCTTGGAGCTTAGCAGCATAAGTGAGGATAAACACTAATTAGTAGCTTCTAATTTGAACTAGCAACAAAAAGTGAGTTTACCCATTTTTTATTTACTATTATAGCAGTGGAAGGTACTATATCATTAAGATCTACCCTCACAGTCGTACTACTTGACAACACTGCCTTGTGTATTCCTACGAACATTGCTATCAGCCTTCTAATTGCACTGTAAACCCTGTTTGGTGGCACAGGATGTTTATACCACATGATGTTGCATCGATGCCTGTTGAGGCACTATCACATGATGCCACGGCATTATGTCCTGCATCGACTCTACCAAACCAGCTGCGGGACCAACTGCTCATCCAAAGCCCTGGTTTCTGTTTCCAGTGAACCAGCAGCATATGACGGAGTCCCCTCCTCTTGCAGGGGCTGCTCTTCTACACATCTGCAGCTGATGCTTTGCCATTTCTCAAATGATATTGGGCCTGTCACATAGCACAGGTTTTGCCTGACTAAACAGGTGCCTATGCAGTAGACAAAAATGTCTCAGCTGAGAAGGGAAGACCTGGAAGACCAGACAGGCCACCTCCCAGAACAGCCGCTGCCACATCCCCCTGTCCCCCCCCAGCAGCAGGGCCAGGAGCCAACCTGGCTTTCAGAAACTTGGGCATTAGCAAAGAAGACAGAGGAAACACAGTCCTCTTCCATCTGCGTTACCCTGGTCAACAATGTGCAGCACTGATGCTTACAGCTGACCCCATGCAGGGCTTTTTTGAAGGATGTTTGTTGCCTTCATGAGAGAGTTACTGTTTCACAACCAGTGCATTTTCCTACAGCAGTGTGCCCTACACGCAGATTCTGGCCTGAAGTGAGGCACCAGCTAAGGATATCTACTGAGAGTATCCAGCACCCACGTAATTCAGCACACTGTGCTTGAAGCTCCGTCCATCAACCTCAGTAGGGACAAAAGGATAGTACCTAGCTTTAAGTACTGGACTTGGGTGCTGGAGGAGTTTTAGTTCTTCTATAGACTATTCCATACAAACTTTGGTAAATCCTTGATCTTCAGTCTGAGTTTGTGTATTCATCTATAAAATAATGCTAATAATAACCAGTAGTAAAAGCCGTTGTGAGCTTTAGATCCTTAATGTAATAATTTTCTGTTTGTGGGAGTACAAAGTGTTGTTACCATCATAGCACGGGATGTCTGACTGAAAAGCAGAATTTATAGCCCAAATTCTACAAAGCATATTTTTAACATACAGGGTGTTACTGAATTAGGATATGTACTTCCTGTTCATGTCTGGATATAGGCTTAAATTTCAGGTCTTGCAAGAATACCCCCTCTCTTTCCTTTGTCTTTATTTAACAGCAGCCTTTTCCCTTTCAAGACTCCAGTGACCAGGCCATTCACAGAGCCATAGAGGCAGCATGCAGCTGCTGTGAGACAAAATGTTCAGCCGCAATGACATTTGTTCTGCAGCCAATCAATCCGTCTGTAGGTCTGAGCACGTACATCCCATTCCCCCTGTTTATGGTCATGAAAACAACATCTGACAAAAAGGTAAATTATGCTTCCCCAAAATCCTGCTTTGCTTTAGTGGGGAACCTGTTGCTACTGTCAAGGCTTATTTATTACACATTTTCTGTACAATCTGTTGCTTCAAGAGAGATATAATGAGCTAATAACTAGAAATATCATCAGTCTCTTTCGGGAAACGTTTATAAACAGTACAAAATAGACCCTAGTTAAACTTGAAATCATACCTGTGTACACACTGCCCACTACACCGCTTGCGCAAGATAGTGTGTGTTTTCAGTACTAATGGCAACACTGAGCTTTTACTTTTCATGCTACAGAGGCTGCTGGAATAATGGAGCACATAATTACATCCAGCCACTCTTTAGTACTCAAATTACAAAACGAGATTTCTGTGCCAGGCCTTCAGGAAGTAAGACATGGAAGGAATCTCACAAATAACCTGCAATTACATTAATGCAGAGAGCAGATCCTTGCCTTAAAAGCTATCGGATTCACTGGAGTGACCCTGTCTGGCTGATCACAGAGCCAGACATGATGCTTCAGTGGAGAAAAAAGTAATGCAGGAGGTAAATTACAATAGTCACAGTTCTGGTGCCTCTGTATCCAGGTCTGTTTAGAAATAGATACAATAAAACAAAGCCTGCAGTGCGGAGGCACTTAAACAGGATGTGTCTGTATTGCTACAACTTACTCCTTCAATTTACAGGAATGGGCTCTGCTCACATAAGGTACTTCTACATCATTACAGCTCTGCTTGCAGTACGAGTCTGCAGTGTTTTAACCATGTCTACTTCCCAGATTGTTTTACTTACAATCATAGAAAACTGTCTGCAGACTAGCGTTCAGGTTTGCACAGATCTAGCTAAGATGTCAAATGACACTGCTCAACTGCCACATTACAGAAATTCAGATAAAGTGAAGAGAAATCTGGTGGGGGAACCAGAACTGAAAAAGATGACATTACTGAAAGGCTCGACATGGCTAACTTTTCTTAAAACTACATTACTTTGTGTCTGTAGAAGTGGTGTTACCACATACTGGCTTTTTCTAGGCCAAGAACTCCTTAGGTAGCTTGCAAAATGCAATGTTTGCAAGAAAGGATAAAATGTGCAGTGAGAAGGAAGCTCTGTTAACCCATTCCTATAAACCCTTTCTAAACACTTTCTAAACATTTTTTCTACCTCTGGTTATTAACGGACTTTTGCTCATTTGCTTGAAATCTTTGCTGCTTATATCTTCTTCCTTCTTTTTTCTTCAGCTTTTAAATGTTACCCCAGTGCTTCACTATACCTTTCCTTACGGCTTTCTCTTCAAACTGCAAAGACACCATGAGATTGCACTGCTGGATGTTCCTGCTACTGTGAAAATGAGTAACAACCTCTTGCAAAAAAGTTACAATAAGATACCAGGGTCATGTGTGGTAATAAACTCTCCCAAATCATTGCCAGATTTTATACAAAATCTTGTTTTTCTAATCTTGCCCAATTCCTGTTCCCCTAACCTGTTTTTCCTCCTTCTTCCCCTGTCATGCTTTGACTCAAGATTATAAATGTCTATCAGTAATGTCAGTTCTGAGTCAGTAATATAACTCAAATGTTATACTCAAATGTTTTTACTCAAAAGTCACTAGTTACCTTTACTAACTCCACCTGTATTTTATTCTGAATATGCCTGCCGGGAGAAATTCTGCCCTCTGAGCTTCAGATGTGTTTGTGGGAATTTTCCTAAAAGCAATGAGAGGTATACATGTTTCCTAATAAAGACATTTGATCTTAGGGCATTACTTCTGTTTGCCTTCATATCTGTCTTTACACTACTGTTTATTCAAGTTCATATTCTAATATTTACTTTAAGACTCCTTTACACCACTCTTACTCTGTATACACTGGGCAAACACAGGCACACATTCTCAGTGTAACATAAAAAGCTGCATTTTTACAACCCACCAAAAATGGCGGCTAGAAGAGGTCTTAAGAAATTATCTTGTCCAACCTCCAGCTTCAGAGAACCTCCATTTCTCTCAAATTCTTCACCTTTTCTGTAGCCCTCTGCATATGTTCCCTGTAGCAACAGGCCTGGATACAAACCACCCAAATATTTCCAAGCTCAGTTCCACATCAGCTCAGGCCCATCTCTGATCTGTAAGCAAACATTCTTTATCTATAAGCAACCTGCTCTTTCCCAATGTGGCCACAACAGGAATGCAGCCTCATCTGTTTCCAGGCAGAAGCTGTCAGACACAACCCTGTAATTCCCCAACGTGCTGACTTTTTCTGTTCTTATTATTTTATTGATCTGCTTTACAGAATGTAGGTAGTCTACCCCTTTCATTTTTCCTATTAAACTTAACTTGCTTTTCTATAAATTGAATTTATAGACAATTTATTGAAATTTACAATGACATCCTTCATGCAATTGATTTTCCCTCTGTTTGCGTAATCCTACTAGTCCAATGCCAAACCACAGATTTCATAAAAAGCAAAAAAATTTCTTCCTATTGTAAACATGTTCAGCAGTTTATTACTGACTACATTCTAGGTTAGCATAAATCACTGAATGTTTCTGCCTCGGATCAGATGTTTAAAAAAAAAAAAAGGAAGGCTATTTCATATTTACACAAAAGTGTATGGGTCTGGAACAATTCAGAATATTCCCTGCTATCTTTTTATCTGTTACACTCGGAGTCAGCCAGGACATAGCCCTTATTCTGACTTGTTATGTGACTGCTTTGACATTCCTCTGGTCTCACATCAGCTTCTCAATCCCAGCCGTTTTCGGCTAATGCATGATTGCACCAGGCAGAAAAGACTACACATCCCCTTAACGCTTGCGGAGGCAGCACTTTTGCTTTGAAAGGTGCAGCTTGTTACCAGCTGGGACATTCAACTCTTCTAGCCCGCATGTACCAAATACTCCTGGCTGCTTTCCCTTCAGGACAGTGCATGCTCCTGAGGAGGAAGACGAGAACAGCCTCTGCCTCAGTCGACCCCGAGCTCAAGCAAGCGCTGAAGTGAGGGCTGCAGAGACACGCTGTGCTTCCTCATCGCCTTGCCTTGCCTGCCTGCCCGGGGCCTCTGCTCCAGCTTCTCCTCCCCAGCAGGCTTTGGCTGGAATATTTAACTGTGCTGTACTTATCAGGAGCAGGGAATGAAAAGCAGGAGAGAAGAATAAGCAGTCCAAGAAAGGTTATTTTAAATCTGGCAGACAGAGTTTGTTGCAGACCAGAACATCAGCTCAATAGATCCTCTGCCTCCATATAAAAGTGAAATGAATGTTCTCACAAGGTGGGTCTGTCTCGTCTGACCGCACTG
>NW_009231793.1:15693-16004 GCF_000690835.1 Fulmarus glacialis
TTCAGCCCTGCCAGCCAGACCTTGGTGCCCTGAAGATGAAAGTCAAATTAGGAATCTGGCATCTTGGGGAAGGAAGGGGAACAAGTTTGCAAAATGAACAAAAAATGGAGGGGACTAAAGTATAGCTCTCAGCAGTCAAACAAGAGCTAAGCCACGTCTGCCTGGAGTCTGCAGCTGTGCTGGCAAAGGCAAGGGGGCCAGGAGGCATCATCTCTCAAACAGCTTCTGGGCTGCCTGCCTATGCTGTTTTGTGGTGGGAGGAGATGGCAGGAGAGAAGAGGCCTCTGCTGAAGCCTTGAATTTCTTTCATG
>NW_009231793.1:16152-22987 GCF_000690835.1 Fulmarus glacialis
GACCTTTGCTCAAACCCTATCGAGCATTGGCAGGAATTTGTGTCAAGGAGTGTCTCTGCATTCAGTCAAATGGCATATAGCGATTGCTGAAGGGCACTGTCCCCGTCCTCACCCTGCATGGATACCAGTATGTCACTAGGCCTGATTTTCTATCGTTTAACACCTCTGCCTTAATTTATATTATTCCCTCATGGTATATTTTGCTTGGATCAAACCCTATCGAGCATTGGCAGGAATTTGTGTCAAGGAGTGTCTCTGCATTCAGTCAAATGGCATATAGCGATTGCTGAAGGGCACTGTCCCCGTCCTCACCCTGCATGGATACCAGTATGTCACTAGGCCTGATTTTCTATCGTTTAACACCTCTGCCTTAATTTATATTATTCCCTCATGGTATATTTTGCTTGGATGGAGGAAGCTTCTAAATCTACAGGGTAGAAAAGAAACTGATCCACAAAATAATTCAGTATTCAATTATAATATTTTGCAGTTCTCATAAGACTTAGCATCTCAGTCTCAGAGCACTATGTTACCATTCCTGAACTGAGCTGGTTATATTTAAGTTTGGTTTAAGTCTGGGCTTAATGACTTATCCAAATTCACCCAGGAAGCAGGTAGCAAAGCCAGGAAGAAAAGCTAGCTCTTCTGATTCTACATCCCGTGCTTTGGCCACGAGGCCTTGTATCCTCTCTGATTTTAATGAACCAATTAGAACAATGTTTTTAACCCTGGTTGTAATTAGAGACTTGGTGGTTTGCACCATTGTAAATAATCAGATATAATTACAGAGCAGAGTGAGGGAATTGAAGCCAAAGGAATACAAAACAGCTCAGTAATATTTTTCACTGCACAGTGGAAAAGAATGTCATTTCAAATCACACGGAAACACTGCAGACTGAGTGCCTGCGCCTGCCAGGCATCACACTCCTCTTGCAAGGAGCCTGAATGCCTTCAAACAAATTGAAGTTATTGGCAGCCGAGTTCAGAGAAAACACAGGCCGAAGAGGAATGCATAAAACTAGTACGTTTTAGAAAGGATTTTTTAAAGAAGAAGTGAAATAGCCGTGTGGTAGAGATCAGTGCTATTTGAGATTATACTGACATATATTAGGGTGTGGATACAGTGAACTCAAGCGAGGCTAGCTTGCTTTCTCTATAATAGAGGGACCCTTTTCTACTATCCTTGTTTAGGACAGTTCAAGTTCAAAACTCTCAGCGTGACCTTCAGCCATCTGAGATAACAGCTCTTGTAACTTCAGTGGGTAAATTTAGCACAGATGTTTCTGAAAGCAGCTCCCTTAGAAGGTCCCCATAGCTAGCTTACAAAGAAGGAATGGTTTTTAACCTAAAAGGAATAAACCCAAACCTCTCTCTCCCTTATTCCAGTGCAGCTACTCATCACAAAAGTGCTGAATTCACCACACACACTAAGCCATCTGCTTTATTTATTATACCCAAAAATGTGGTCCAAAAATTATAAAATCCCAAAGAGACCACAAGAATGCAGAGAAAAAATTACTGTAGTCTATCTCTGATATTCCATCTGTGCAACTTTTCCACAGCATACTCTTCTAGGAGACCTTTACAGGTTAACCCCTTAGGTACCAGACATGCATCAATTTATGACCATCTACTGAAAACTAATTCTAATTTTCATTATAAGCAATGGTGAATAAGCCACAGAGCAATGGGGGAGAAGGGGACAGAGAAATGACAGCTCAGAATTACACGAAGGGAGGCAGTCTCATCTAGTGCATGAGGTGCCTGTGGGAAAATCAGAAGATTATGCTCTTGGCTGCTCCATGATGACCCTGAGAAAGTGGCCTCATCTCCCTGCTTCCCCTCCCAACCATTGTTTGTCTTGTCTATTTAGACTGCAAACTCTTCAGGGCCAAGCAGCTGAACTGTGCCAATATTACTTGTAGTCACCAGGCAAATAACAACATGTACATGAAATGAAGTAACAGCTGAAACTGTGCCAGTCACAGCAGCATTTCACAGCAAGGAATAAGCTATACCAAGGGTGGCAGGGAGAGATTAAGAGGGGCAAAGACTGCTTAGAGTTTTGAAAAAATATTTACAGTATATGAAATTGCAAAGCCTAGTACACAAGGTCTCATACACTCTTAACAGCTTCTTGCAGGGCTGGGGTGTTTCTTTATTTATATGTCAAGTTTTTTTAACCCTTCAACTTGTGAGGCTGTCACTTGGACCACCCTCACATTCTGCTGAACTTTAATGCTATTTGATCACTGCTTGGAAAGTCCATTAACCCACTATTTTGGCCCAAAGCTTTTTGAAGAGAAAAAGGAATTTTTTCACCCAATTCCCATAGTAATTCAGTAAGCACTGAGCACACAACTCTCAGCGCTTTTGAAAATGTCTTTTTGTTACATTCTCTCACAGGTCAAAATCCATCCTTCTTTATGTTTTTTTCCTCTTAAAGAAGATTACCACTAAGGCCTGCACACGCTGAGCACAAGGCACCTTCCTCTCTCAGTCACATAAGAGCTCATTACAGTCCTAGCTCCTGTACTCTGCTGAGGACAGAGACGGGACCTGGCAGTGACAGTCGCTGCAAGAAAGGCCACACGGAAAGTCATGTAGGATAGACTGCAATGCTCCCAGTGTAGGTCTGTACCTACGGGGTAGCCCTTCTGTCAAGATTGCAGTTGGCAGATGCATTTCCCAGTGATATCTGTAAGGGTTATACCTACTCAGCCTCTCAAGGGAGAGGTTCAAGCTTTTGCTGCTTCCCCAGGCCCCTGGAATCATTAGTCAGTCGGTGCTGAGTTTTCCAGCGCGCACTGTGGCAATAACAGCAGCTAATCTATTTTGGGACTCTGACGGCACTTTCTTCTCTCTGACCAACACAACTTCTCTGCTGCTCACCATTCTCTTCACTGCAATCCCTTTTTCTCTCCAACCTTCTTTGCCCTCTCTTTCTTTCTTCCATTCTGCTTTTTCCTTTCACCTTCTCTTTTGCCTCCACAGACTCATGCTGAACTTTTTCCATCCCAAGGAGGCTACTCAAAATGAACAGGAGCTTGTGAATTATTAACAGTGTAGACTATAAATAGCGTAATTTTTAATGATAGTCAGACCACCAAGATGCATGCACTATTGCACAGATCAGCTACCTTGGTCTTAGTGTGACTGGCCTTAATTGTTCCCTCACCTATCGTTTGTCAGGAGTGCTTTATAGAATGACAACTGTGAAGAGGGGAGATGTAACTTGTGGGCCTGAGAAAGCACCATGGGCTTTTCTAGTACTTTCCTATGTATTTTACACTTACTGTGCTGATCTAACTTCGAGAGGTCTGTCTGTACAATCCAAACAACCACAACTAACAGAAACGGATAGCCTCGGTGGTCCCTGAACAGAATAACCTTGTTGGGGTGTCTTGTGCAAGCTGAATGGGGAACAGCACAATAAGCAGAACTTGGACAGAAACTGTGATCTAAATTCACTGCTGATCTGTACTAGAATTCATAAACCAGAACGAACAGCCTTTCAGTGGTGGAAGCCTTCCAGCAGGAAGCCATAGCAATGGAAATGAAGCACAGCAAGCACACTGCTGAGAGTCTTGCAAGTAGCTGGAAGACAGGAAACGCATGAGGCAAACACCTAGGCTCATTTTACAAACCCCAGATAATATTACAAAGGGATGCAAAGAGAAAACAGCACCCAAACCAATTTCTATAAAAGCAGCACAGTCCCTTATTTGGGATACACACTAATTTCAGATGGCTTTCCTAGTCCAGTCTAATGACTGACTGAGTCAAAAAGAGTTGAATAAAGCTGATTAAGAAACATACAATCACAAATCAATTAAAAAAATCAAAGAAAAAACAAATGAAATGGGTATAATTAGATTCACCATGTCAGAATACAAGAATGTTAAATAAGCAGATCCTGGTACTTCAGCAAGCCTGGGGAAAAGCTCTGTAGCCTGGATCTTGGAAAGTATTTTCAAGACAGGCAGAAAACAAAAGTCCTTTCATTTGCGAAAGCTTATTGCAGTATGTAAAGTCTTGATGGAGAAAGATGGCACTGAGTTTATTAGCTTCCCAGCTGAACAGCACTGTGCAGACTTGGCAGCTGCACCCATAAAGGAAGATAATGGAAAACACATAAATCAGCCTTGAGTCATTCGCGCAGCCTTGCAGGCCCTTGCAGCATGTGACTGTGTGGGGCATGCAGCCTAGTGCCACCCTTGATTCCACAGCTATGCCTCACCAGTGAAGCACTGTAAAAATCTTCTAAAAAATCATCCAGTTTGGTTCACTTACAAGGAAAATAAACATGACAAGGGTGCCGAAAAGGGAAAGTGTGGATTCTTTATCTCCTCAAGTTTTGACTGAGTTTTAGAAACATACGTTTTACTGACCAGAATGATTGAGTTGGTAACTTGCAGACAGAACCCAGCTTTCCACCTCTTCTACTCTGTCTTCAGACATTAGACAACAGCCCTTCCAGCCAGGCATGAAAAGAGAAGGTGCTAGTAATGTCTCCAGGACAGCTTGTGACACAAAACAATTTCTAATAAGCTTGCAAAAACCTGGGAATTTACATATCACAATGTGCCTTTTTGCCCATAACACAAAACGTGGACTGGGAAGTTCAAAGATCGGCATTTGGGCTCCAGAGTTGTCAAGGCTGAACAACAGTGTAACTACTGGAAATCTTCGCTGCTTGAAGGTGTGTTAAATTAGATTAAATTATATTCCTCTGTTATACAAAGACCAGACTAAACGAGCTAGTCTTCTCTTCTGGCCCTCAACTCTATTACATTAATGAGCAGAAAGCACACTGAGGAAGAAACACCAACTATTGGAGCAGTATTTGCAGAAATGCAGAGACTTAAAGAAATAATAAATTGCAAAATACTTTGCTTCTTTAAAAAAAAAACTAGCAACAAATCCAGCAACATGGTAACACTCCTACAAAGCTGCGTAACGCAACGCTATCCTTCCCTGGCTATAACGGCCTCCCAAGGTAAGCAAACAGAGCCCAACTTTATTCTGGCTCTATGTGAGGCTCAGACCCTCAGGAGAAATCTTACAGAGTCGTCTCAGCTACGAGATGGCCTGGTTCAAACATTCACAACTTATGAGTAACTCCAAAGCAGCATTTCACAATATTCACTGGCTACAAATCTGCCTTGTTATAAGAAGTTGTTGAGGGATTAAGTGAAGATAGCTGCTTAGGGCTTTTCCATCTGCAGGCAGCAGAGGATTGATAGAGCAGGCACAGGATTATGCTGCTAAAAAGTACTGTGTCAAATTAGTGCTATGATGTGCTAAGGGAGTTTGTATAAACCAGTGTTAATCCATGCTAGTGTTTGGACCACCAAACATATTCAAAACTTTTTCCTGCTCCTTTCTTTGACATTGTCTCAGTACATGATTTAAAAAATGCTTTGCTGGCCTTGCTTACATAAGGGTAATTTCTGGATGTTGCCACAGCTGAATAGCTAATCCATACAGCTATTTCAGTGCATCTACCAGTGAGGCCACTACTTCAGAATGAAATCATAGTTATAATCTGCAGTTAATTATTCTGATAGTCCAGCTTTTCTGAAGTCCAAAGAGAGAGCAGGGAAGGAGTCACCTAGTCTTAGAAGAGGGGCAGAACTTAGATATGCAAAAAGAGAAAGAAAGAGGAAATGGAAGGGAAGGAGATAGGGGAATACATGGATGTTAACACAAAATCACTCAGAGAATGAGGTGGCCTCAGGGTCTCTTTCTCCAAGTCGTTTATGGACAACTCCATTAACTTTAACCGTAAATTCAAAACTTTATCATAAACCAGATCTTGCCGGATTTAGATGCTGAACCATACATGTCTAGAAAGAAACATCAAAGAGTAGGAAACTCCCAAGAGTTTTCCACCCCCTGGTTAGGGAAGATGAAATCAAGTGCACACATCACTGTCCTACACACATTCTGCAACACAGTCATATAAGCTTTCGCATACTTTTTGGTTTATGTGTTGCCTTGCAGTCCCATGGTCAAACAGACATCAAGAATGTCACAACCTGGCTTAAAAGATAATGGAGACAACCTCTAACTCATTGCGTCAGGAATGTTAACTGCTGCTGGTTGGGCATTTAAGCAATATAAGAACATTTGAGGATTCTGCAGTTCATCAACACAACCTCATCAGTACATCCCCACAACAGCAGCTATAAAAAGCCTTTTGATTGCAATATTGGGGGAGTCACTATGGTTCTTCTCTCTACTGTGAACCCCCATGTTTTGAGGGAGCCAGGTCACTACAGATTTAGTTCCTTACATAGTTAAAATGTGACTCATCTTTTGGCATAGATGGGATTGAAAGATGTTGCTGAAACGGGCTGTAACTGCAGACCCAGTCTTGCTATTGCATTGCCGTGTACCATTTTTCCTCCAGACACAACAGGACCAGGGTGTATTTTAAGCACGTCCTGGGGGGTATTTTACAGCAAACGCTGGGCTCTTATCAGACCGCGTGCTTTGGCCATCTCTAGGAACTTAATGCTGCATTTTGCAGGGTGGACGGGGCAAGCTCCATAAGGCAGGGAGAGCCAAAGTGATGTGGGAAGCCAGGAGGTGCCCAGCCAGCGGGGGCGGAAAGGACGAGGCACGGGGGCCAGGCTGTCGGGTGTCGAGAACCAGAGCGCTGCAGCGGAGTGAAGAGGCATACGACTGCAAAACGGGATGAGACCACCGGTACGGCCGAGGAACAGAAATCAAATTAACGGTGAAAGCGCAGAAGGGCAGGCTAGGAGGAAGGGCAGGGTGAGAAGATCGGCTCCCCGGGGACGTGCGTGCCAAAGCGGCTGTGCGGGCG
>NW_009231794.1:0-2626 GCF_000690835.1 Fulmarus glacialis
TAGATAATAATAGATAATAAATAGATAATAAATAGATAGTTTTCTACAGATAAATACTGCCATACACTGATGTCAGTTTTGACAGTAATAGTGATTAGTGTGAGTTGATAATTGATGACAAGGAGCTACAACCAGAGCAGAAACTGTCTGCACCAAAGTCCTGTGACACTATTACTTAACTCAATTAGTTCAAATTACAGAGATGTAGCTGAATAAGCAATATTATGAACTGTGACTCACATAAGCATCTCACTCTGGGAAGGTAATTCAGAATCTACTAACTAGAAGCTAATAGCCAGCAGGCACATGCACAATTTATTACTTTCATTTAAAGGGTACTGCTTACCACAAAATAGCTACTTTAAAAATGAGACTACTTAAGTCTGTTTTAGCACCGTTCTGGACACTAAAGAGAAAAATCTGTGTTAAATGAAAATCATCTTTCCAAGCTGTGAAACTCACGTGCTTCACTATTAATTTTGACAAAAATAGATGCAGCATCACTGACACAGATACTTCCTTATATCAGAAAGGTGTCATTAGCTTTACTTCAAACATCAGCTAAGGTGTAGTTCAAAAGAGGTACTCTCAGAAGCAGAAACAATATTTCTGAGTGCATGTGGTTTCATTTAACCACTCACATTGGCTACCAGGTTCAACCTTCCTACTACATTGATCCAGGAGGGGTTTCTTCTGACTGTCACAGCTGCTACCTAGAGCAGAGTCAGGTCAATTGAGTCTAATGGTGAAAACATTAATATGTCAGTGGGAGCTTTCTCTGAAAAAGGTCTTCAAAATTTAGCCCACAAGAAAAAAGATTAGACTCCTTACCCACTAACAAGCTCAGTGCTTATAATTGCCACCTTATGTTCACAAGCTATGCCAATCACCTTTTGTCATGGTTTAACCCTAGCCAGCAACTAAACACCACGCAGTTGCTTGGTCACCCCCCGCCTCCAGTAGGATGGGCAAGAGAATCGGGAGGGCACAAGTAGGAAAACTCAACGGCTGAGATAAATACAGTTTAATAATTGATATAAAACAAAGTAGAACAGTAATAATAACAATGGTAACAACAGCAATAATAGAACATACAAAGAATGCAAGGCACGATGCAACTGCTCACCACTCGCCGACCGGCACCCCCAGCCTGTCCCCAGATGCGAGAGCCCCCTCCTAGTTTTTATACTGAGCATGATGTCACATGGTATGGAATACCCTATTGGCCAGCTGGGTCAACCGCCCCGGCTATGCTCCCTGCCCCGCTTCCTGTGCACCTGGCAGAGAATGGGAGGCCGAAAAGTCCCCTGTGCAAGCAGCACCCAGCAACAACCCAAACATCAATGGGCCAGCAACGCTCCTCTCATACCAAACCCAAAACACAGCACCCCCCCAGCCACCAGAAAGTTAACTCTATCCCAGCCGAAACCAGGACACCTTTCTTAAAACAGGATGAGTTTTTCTCATCACCACATCATCTATCATGTATATCCAGTCTGAGAAAGTCATCGCTTCTACGGTCATCGAGGAATATGCACCCTTCTTATTTTCCTTTCAAATTCCTGTCCCTACATTGCCAGGGCTTGGGGGATCTTGGGTGGCGCAGACAGAGTGTTGTTGAGTTGTGGGGGTTTCGTCTTGAGCTCTTTTCTCATTGACTATTTCCCAACGCCTTTTGTGCATGACACGTGTAAGAAGGTATTTTCGTGTTTAATAACGTAATAGACTGAGCCTTGAGCTTTCACAAACAGATCTGTTGAGCAGTACACAATGCTGGGAGAGAATCAGATTGTCCTCAGAACACCTGCCGGATGTGGCACGCCCTGGGGCATACCACCACACTGATCCCATTGATTGACAGTACAGCCTGCTGTACTTCGGCAAGTCCAAGTAGATGGCATTAGAGCACATAGTCCCCCAAATAGACTGAGCCTTGAGCTTTCACAAACAGATCTGTTGAGCAGTACACAATGCTGGGAGAGAATCAGATTGTCCTCAGAACACCTGCCGGATGTGGCACGCCCTGGGGCATACCACCACACTGATCCCATTGATTGACAGTACAGCCTGCTGTACTTCGGCAAGTCCAAGTAGATGGCATTAGAGCACATAGTCCCCCACCCCATGAAGGGCTAGCGATTGTGAGACTTCTCCCAGCTGCTTATAGAATATATCGTCTGCCTCTTCATCCTGGTTGGGTGGTCTGCCATGTTCCCATGATGGCAACTATATCATAGTTTTCCTGCTGCACAATGACTTCCAGCTCCTCTTGTTTGTTGCCGATGCTGCGTGCATTGGTGTAGATGGACTTCAGCTGGGCTATTGATCCAGCCACCTTTTTGAGGGAGGAAGCCCTAATTCCTATGTGACTGTTCTAGGACACTTCCGTGGTTTCTAACACATTCATAACCCTTGCGTCTTTGCTGCCGCATGGATCTCCATCCCCTACCTCCACTGAGATGGCAGACCGAAGGACCTCACTAGCACACCGTCCCTCAAACATTGGTGTGCCGCCCCCAGGCTTATCTCTACCGAGCCTGGTTTTGTCCCTTTCCCCCTTCAAATCTAGTTTAAAGCTCTTTCAATGAGCCCTGCTAACTCCTGTGCAAAGATCCTTTTCCCCCTT
>NW_009231794.1:3027-5351 GCF_000690835.1 Fulmarus glacialis
GACAACTTGATCGCTGCCTACCTGAAAAATCAATAATGGATAATAATCTGAGGCCGTACCAGGGTAGGAAGCTTTCTCTTCACATCTTTAAGCCAGGCCTCAGGGAGGCAGCAGACTTCCCTAAGAAGTGTGTCTGGTCTGCGATTTGGGCCTTCTGTTCCCTTCAGAAGGGAGTCTCCTGTGACAACGACCCACCTTTTTTCTTTATGGAAGCAGTTTTGACGCAGGGTCTAGGCCGACTTAACCTTGGCGACACCTCCAAGCTAGATGAACCATCGTCCTCGTTACTGTTCGGTTCCACTGGCAGAGCCTCATACCTATTGTACAAGGGCACCTGGGAAGGTGGGGTGGTCACAGAGGCAACGCACCTGCAGAGCCAGGCAGGAACTTGTCACCATTGCCCCCCTATCGCTTAAGTCGCTGTGTTCAGCCAGGAAACCGCCGCCCACACTGCCACGCCATGCCCTTGCTGACGCGCTGCGCCCTGTTTGCCTGCCCAGTTTGCGGCGCTCCCGCTTGCTAGTGCTCCTTAAGGGCTCCTTTTATACCCGTGGGGGGGCTTGGCCGCTGTTGCTGCTGTGGCACGAGCTGCGGGCTCCTGGCGGTTCTCTCGGCTCCCCCCGCGGTTGGTTCTCTCGGCTCCCCCTGAGGTTCCCCCCGTTCAGGAACCCCCCCTGTGCACCGTGCTAGAGTGCTCCACTGCCGATCGTGCCGGCACCGGAGCTGCTCGCTTCAGCGAGCAGTTATTTAATAACTTCTCTCCAAGGTCTCTTTCTTATAGCTATTGCAGCTGATGTGGCATTATCTCATTCTGAAGTACCTGCTCAGAAAGCATCCTCAGTGTAGTCTTTCTGCCATGCTGTTATCTTCGCAACAAAGACCAGGTTATAAATGCCTAGAAATCTTTCGTGGAATATAACACAATATGTGGTTCAAATCTAGGTTCAGGTCAGAAAAATTTCCGGAGCTGGGCATCTAAACATATGTAATGATTCGGGCCTAAACTACTAATAATTTCCACTGTCAAAAATGACTGTCAAAAAACTACAAAAATGGATTTTGAGACCTAAGTCTCAATTGCTCTCCTGAGATCTCTTTGCTCAGCTGATATCGGGAGCATTTGGGGGTCTGAGGAGGGACTCGCTTCTGCACTTCACTGTTCCTCAGGTGCCTGGGTTTGCTTCTTGGCGTCGTCTCAGCAGTCCCGACCAGACTGACTCCCAGCACCACGCGTGTGTGCGAGCGAGTTGCTTCCCAGGCACGGTGCTTTACCTCTGTCCCCACGGAGCTCATTCCAGTAGGTAGAGCCCAAGTGTGCCTGCTGGATTGGCTTAGTTGGGTTAGTAGCCCTCAAAGGCTTCTGAAGTGAGACTGGAGCTAGGGATTACCAAATCAGGAAGATGGAGAGCTGGGTCCAATATGTTCCCTGCACAAGGATTTTAGACACCCACATGTGTCACTCCCAGGAGACTGACCTTGGTGTTAAAAGGCTTTAGATGGGTGTCAGTAAGACTGCTGGAAAAACTATGCTGTTGTGCATAAGATGCAGAAAGGATGCAGAATCTCTGCAGAGAAAGAGCTCTGCTCACAGCCCACTGCCGCTAACCCATGAGGGAGGGAGGAGATCTGGGATACGCGCTGCTGTGATCCACCGCTCCAGTGGCTCAAAAAACTCAGAAGAGCTCATGCATTTTTCAGTGTTGACTACCCTTGTTTTGCAGGTGATGAATTACAGATCCTTTTGCAGCTATGATACTCCCTAATCGTGTTTCCTCAAATTAGCTCAGAGCTCTGAGAAACTCTGGCATGCAGCGAGACAACCCAGTGGGAGCGTGGGATTTTCCTGCCCTTGCAATAGTGCATAAATAAAGGCTCTTTTCTATGATGTTTATGAACAGATAGACAGTTCGTCACCTAAAGCCAATCAGAATAGATTGACTGACTTCGGTGAGACTATGCATGTTTACATCAGCTGAGGATCTGGCCTGAAGTATTATTAAATTATGTATTTCAGTTTTATAAACAACCATGTCCTGCTGAGATGATGTGCCTAATTCACAGGGCCTGTTTTGCCGCAGAGGGCAGTTGATGGGCAAGATAACTAGTAGTCAAATCATTAAAACACAATTAGGCAGAAGGAAGCCAGAAATTCACCTGCGATTCTCCCTCTCCATTTTGTGCTTCACCACACGCTGGCGATTCCCGTGGACAGCTGCACACACACAAGGACATTACCTCCTCGCCGCTTTGCCATACCTTCTCCGAGGAGAGCAGCAGTCGAAAAGCAGATTGCCTTCTCGAAAATGGGCCATCCTGTCAGCAGG
>NW_009231794.1:5382-19410 GCF_000690835.1 Fulmarus glacialis
CCGAACAAAAGGTCTGTTTGAAAATAATGCCGTCGTACTCCAGCACAATGTATATTCAGACCAATTTTTCATTAATTTTTTTGGATAACTGATCCAGATAAAAAGCAAGCAATAAGTGAACTAGCAGGATATATGTGAATATTTATGGATTTCTGTTTATTCCTAAACCAAGGCTTTTCTTGCAGGTACTGTGATTGGCATGTTCACAGTAGAAACACTAAAGATGTATTTGTAAAATCAAAACAACACCTGAATCTGAAAAGGGCACCATGTCTGTTAGGTCCTTAACAAAAAAAAAGAAAATAAAAAAAGAAGAATAAAAAGTCTTCAAGTGCAAAAAAAAAGAGGTTTTATTTTGGCATAATATCTGAGGTCACAGGAGCTTGCCCTGTAGGACCACAGAAGGATCTCTCAGGAACAGTCCTTCCCCTCTCTCCTTCACAATAATGGAGGAAGCCCCCAAGTCTGGTGTTTTTAGGCACATCTTTATTCAACTTTTCACTGAAGTTTCTTAGGTGCTCAGTAAAAGGAAAAAACCAATAAGGATTTTGGAACAAAATGTATTTGTTATCATTTCAAATGTAGGTGCCCCTAATTTTGGTATGTGTTACCTTGTGAAAAGTCCTTGAGGTGCTGTGGTTAATGATCCACTTTCGATAGATTTGTGGGTCTGAACCTGAGCATCTCGTCATGTTTTTGCTACTTTCCTATGTATGCTGTCTGTGCTTAGCACTGTATTGGAACCGCATTCGTATCGAAGTGATTTTTGCCTGTGACTTTTTTAGCAGGGCTAGGGAGAATAGGAAGCGTGCTGCAGGTTGCCTTGGGGCTTACACGAGTTACCTGCCTGGATGAGGAGTGGCGAGCACCAGCAAGTCAGGCTGGTCCAGCCAGGTGGCTTTTGGGGAAAGTACCCGGCAGTAGTGTCTTTCTTTGCAGGCTAGTAGTGGGCACAGTTGGGCAGGAGGGAGTCCCCCGGCTTCGGCAGCTCCCCCCAGCCGTGCCCCCCTCCCCAAGGCACCATGTGGGTCACAGCAGCACCCAGCACCACTGTGGCCCAGCATGACCCACCCTGGCCCGATGGAGCAGCCCCTGCACAGACAGAATGTAAATTTTAATTTTTCTCCTCTTTCTTTTTTCTTTTTCCCATGGCTAAAAGTCTTAAACAAGAATGAATTATGTTTAAGAGAATGTAACACACTAGGAGTCTTCATCCTGATTACTAGATATTAATTTTTTTTTTGGCTCTTCTGCCTTGCACTATGTTATTATCGATAGTTTGCAAAATATCATCATCTTCTTGCCTTTAAGATAGCTAAGGTTTCATTTGTTGCATGTAGATAGTGGCAAACACTGGTAAAAGTACTGGAGAATGAGTTAGAAATATAAAGTCATCTCAACTACGTAAACTGAACTTACCAAGGTTTGAAAGTTCCTCTTTGTAGTAATACTTAACACTTATACAATGTCTTACATCTTCAATGCAGAGTGCAAACATTCACTAATTAATCTTGACACCCCATAGGTAACCTGGAGTTGCTATTCTTATTTTGCATGTGAGACGCTAATTTAATATCCCATCTCTGATCAGCTGCGGGGCTCTTTGCAGTTCTCAGAGGGAAAAGCTAAAGAAGCCGAACTTTCTTTTTTTTTTTCAAAATTGTCAAAGCCTAAATTCTGTTGCTCCTTCTCACTTCATCACAAGCTGTAAATAAAGACCTGTTTGGTCACTTTTCGAAACTTTAGTTTCCTTCTATTTATTTTAACAAGATAGGAAGTATGAAACTGTACATGTAATTCAAAGAAGCTGCAGGAGCTTCAGCTATGTGGTATGTAACATTCTGTGAAAATGTTACTCTTAAAAATTCAGAAAGTGCATAATGACCCAATTTGAAATAGCTGATCACTTGATACTTCCTTTATGCCTTTTTTTGGCAAGAACCATAATTTCACAAATCTGCCTTTCCTTTGTAATAAGTAATAAATTTGATTAAAATGAGTTTCAAAGCTTTTCCAGAGAAAGTTTCCCAATCTTGCTACCACTTAATCTAATATTAACTGTTTTTATATAACTTTCCTGTTCGTTTATGATTTGAAGTGGCCAAAGTCTACAAGTAGCTCTTCAGCATGCCAGAAGCCCTCTTAATATGAATCAATGTTGTATATGTTTTAAAGCTGCGATTTTAATGCTCCTTTGACATTTCTAGATTCATGCTTTCTGGCAATGAGATGACATGTATTAGTGTGATGAAAAGGAAGACAAAGTAGGAATAATTCATAATTATTGCCAATGGACTCTGAATCTGGGGAGAAGGATGTTGAGGAAAAAGATTTAGCCGGGGTAGTTGTTTGTAATGTGATCTCTTTCTTTTCCAAGTGGCAGAAGACCAGCGTCTTAAGTGACGCACCATATATCATTTAAGGGTGAACAAGATTATTTTGCTAGGAGCAATAAACAGCATACGTGCTACCTGATTCAAAAAATGTGCGCATGGGCTCAGATTTCCCGAAGTGATTTCTCAGTCGGGGAGGCTGCTCAGAGGGCGCGTAACCTTAGTCTTCAGGATCAGTTAGTGGACTCTGTCGATGCAGGCTGCTTTCATTATCATGCACAGCTTCAGACACCTGATGTGTGAAGGGCAAGAGTAGGTGTCCAAATACCTCACTGCCCCATCTGTCCTGTCTGTTCTGCATCCTACCCAAGTACTTGCTTCTCATTTCTCCACAAAACTGAAACATGTAGTTGTCAAAATTGTCATTTCCCTGTTACACAAAACATGTCATATGGTAGGATCTGATACTCAATTTTGCCTATATGTGTGTTTCAAGATGGTTTTTCTCTGTTTGATTTCTTGGCATCCGTTAGACCGTGATGGTTACAGATAGCTGTGTATTCCTTATGGTGCTGCTACTGATGGTAGGGAGGTGACCTGACGTGCTGTTCTCCATCCTTTTCATCCCAACAGGTGGCGAGTTTGTCTCCCATTCTGTGACTGGTATTTGACTTGTGGTGTTCAGCATTTGCATTGCAATCTTTAAATGAGCTGGTGAGCTCTTCTCAAGTGCCCAGCCGCTTCTGAAGGAATGAGCATGTTTGTGATGGGTGGCAATGGCAGGTAAAATTGCCCTTTTTGTCCTGTGAGTGCTTCTCAGGCCCAAATGTTTGCCTCTTAATAGGCATTTCTGGGTCATGGCTGTTGTATGATGCACGAGCTGTCAGGAGGAATTCCAGATAGAAATGGGGCAGACATTTCTAACCAGTCAATCAATTTGAAATTTTGACATTCATTTCATTCTTCAGTTTGTGTTGTCTTGGTCACACACACACACACACTCTTGATGTATTTATTCACTATACTGTTGCTGTCATCTTAAACTGCTGTTTGTCAAAGGCAGTATAGAAATATATATGCTTCAAATTTTGTGTAGTAGGTAATCTTGGTATCCTGAACGCTAGCAAACATTTCAAAGGAATCCCATTTTAAGAATTATAATTTAAATTTGCTATTTTTAATGGAGATGAGGGAGAGACCCCAATTTAAGGAGAGCTGCCCACAGCATTTTTCATACAGCTTTTATATTGTTGACTGTTGTAGCACTGATGTCACTCAAGATTATGCAATTTTTCAGAAACTATCGCAATTCCAGACAAACCAAGTCACTGCTCAGTGCTGCTGGACTGCTGCAGGTTGAGGAGTGTTTAAAGCTCAGGCCAGATGTGCAGCTTAGGTAAAGGAGAGTGGCTTTAGTTGCAATTGAAGAGACCCGAAACCAGATTGCTAGTAGAAGGCTGGGCTATGATTTGAGACCTGCTAATGCAGTTACACTGAGAAGATATTCAAGATGTAAATGAAGTGATACTCAGATATGTAAGCGAGATTGAGATTATTTGTAAATGAAGATCTACATATCATGGGGAGTCAGGGACTGAACACCTGGGCTTGGGCGATGGACTCTGGTATTTGGGCACCTTCCTTCAACGAAACAATCCTTGTGCATGGGCTCTGTAAATAGCATCTTATTACACACACCTAAATATAAAGAAGTCAACAGTCCTTGAGTGTCTGGTTCCTGCAAGCATAAAGCCAGGACTGACAGGGTATGTGGAAAGGGAAAATGTTGCAATAGGAAGTAAAAGATGATAAAGCTGCTAAGCCAGTAGGCTGCTGGGATCTTATGTTCTTGCTGAGAGCTTTTTAGAATTTGTGAGTTACAGAGAAGCTAACACTAGGTCTCTCTAAAGTTTCCTGAAAGTCAAATAAGTCCTTTTACAGTACAGCTATTCTACCTTTAGGGCCAGTGATATCCTCCTTTTGACTCTCCCTTGCACATGTATGAAACACTGAGATGGAAGGCATGTTTTGTAGAAGGCTGTCTTTCCTTCATCCTTCATATGCCTTGACTGGATTCCTGGTTGAGCCTGTGTGTATGTATATTTTTCTAAATCGTTGCTCAAAAACACATACAAACTGATGCAAAATGGACTGGGAAGTGCAAAAAAACCCTTCTTTTTTTTTTTCCCATGGGCCTCTTTTTAAAAAACATTAAATGAATGCAGTACAGACTTTTTAGTGTCTGACAAGAAGTCAGCTGTGAATTCACTTCAGTAAAGTTTTAGTGATGAATTGCACTATTGGATAAAGCAATATTTAAAATGAGAAAACCATGTGTGCATTATTTGAATGTGAAAACTACTTCTTTTGCTGTGCAAGCTACTGCCATCTGAAACTTCTGTACAATTTTTTAAAGTCAGATACATGAATAAAATGGCTAAATATCTTTAAAGTCTGGTCACATACTTAGGAATGGAATATGCGTTCAGAATTGTCTGCTAATATTTTAGATTTGTTAATGCATAAGATAGAGTTGTTGATGTTCAGAGGACAGTTTTCAGTGTGTCTTGCTTGCATGAAGAAAGAAACACTTTTTCCTCCTAGTGTTCTGAAATCTGTTTTGTATTTCTAAAACAAACTGATGTGCTTTTTACTCCTGGAGCATACGCAGATGTTACAAATTCAGCAATGTCTTTTCTGGCAAGGCAGGAGCATATTAGTCAGAACAAGAGTTTAAAACCTTCAACCTGTAGCTTTCAACCTGCAACCGAACAGCTCTCTTTTGCTGGAATACCAGGGTATTTGGTTCCCTCCCACTGACCGTAAGAGCTGAAAGCTTGGTCCTGCTTCCTTTGTGTGACTTCAGATCCACGTCAGACTTCAAATCAAGCTTCACAGCCAGTACAGCCAAAGGAGGCTTTTCATCACAACACCAGAGGATAAAATAGTGCTCCAATGAGATCAAAACTTTTAAAAGCCTCCCTGTGTGGTCTGGGCAGAGTAACCAAGCAATCCTGAACAGATCTCCAGCATCACAGTCCATTATTCTCAGCAAATGTTTGCCTGCTGACAAGGTGCCTCTTTGCTTCTCTGTGTGTTGTAAACAATTGCTCGTTAATATAGGGATTAATTACCTCTTCTTTATATTTGAGCACCTATGGGAATAAAAGATCTACCGCATACTTGCAGAAGATATTCTTGTTAGTGTCACCTTAGCCTTATTGATCATTCTGCCATCAATCTTCTGCAACCTTTGATCCCACCTCTCTGGGCTATAACAGGTTGATAAACCTAAATTGAAAGCATCACCTGCACACGGGCTTCTTTTTCCAGATAAGCTTCTCATAGACTTGAGAGTGAAAAGATCTTCATCCTGCCTAGCTTTCTGCAAGACCGGGTCCCAAAAAACTTGCCTTGACATTCACAAATGCAGTAGATTCACATATTCAAACGTAATTTGAGCATTGCTAAAGATGACTAAGTATTGGAAATAATTAAAAATCTCTAATGCAGTAGTGGCATCATTACCTTTTATTTCCATGGAAACTTTTTAATGGATAGGAATCCAGATTGACTGGCTGACAGTGGCAGCAGTCTGTTACTGTAATACATCAGCAGTCTCACTCTTGGCACTTACGCACGTTATTTGAGTATTTACAGTAGAATAATTTTAGCAAAACTGTAATCTGAGGCTGAAGAGTATAGCAGCTTTCGGTGGCTGTAGACTAAAATGTTTTCCAAGGTTAACTGTGCTGTGCTCATAGTGCATCTGATCACTTTTTGCTTATTCAACATGGACTTTATTAAAAAAACAAAAACAAAAACAAAAAAACCCAGGTAATTCTGTGGCCAGTCCCTGTTTGTTTGCAGAGAGGTAGAATGGTCTGCAAGGAAAAAGAAATAATGGCCTTACAAAAACTGCAGGTACGTTACATGAACCACACACATTCCCTGGCTTACATATTCTATGAAAACTCAACAGCTGATATCGGCCCTATGGCTATAAAAGTAGTATAAGTTTCATTTCTCTGAAAACTTTAAAATCCAAAATTTGGACTTGTGTCCTATAATTTACATTAGACTTCTCTGTCATGTTTATTAGCAAGTCTGCAAAACATACACAGGGAGCATTCACACTTCTTGCGCTGGCTCAACATTTATCATACCTTTAGTATCCTGATGTAATGTTCTGTATTTTTCTAAGAAAACTAGATTTTTTTTTTTTTTTACATTTTTTCCCGTACATTGTTTCTTTGACTCCCTTTTCTTCTTTTTTTTTACTAATGCACAGTTGCCATTTTCCAGAAGTCTTCTCACTATCCTCTGAATGCTAAAGTGAAATGATGGGCAGCGAAGGAGTTTGTGATAAAATTGAAATCTCATCCATGATCTTTGAACTGGCACTCCACTGAGATTAGTCAGATATATACTAGATGGGCTAAAACCTAGGATGCCAGCAGACATCACTTTTCAGCTGCTTCAAACGAGGAAAGATTTTTTACGACTGAGAGGTTATACCCCTCCCTCCACTCCCACCATGCAGTGGGCACGCAAGACGCAGGTCAAGCCCTAGGTTGGGTTTTTAACATCTGTGACACTTAAAAGCAACATTTGTGAAACCACCTTCCTTTTCTGACAGGGACTAGAGGTGTGTTTGGCAGAAGGCATGAGGAGGAAATAAAGCAGGAGAGAGCTTTTGTTGGTGGGAGCTTGAGGGGGAAGGGTCTACACCAGGTTTTTGGCTGCAGCACAGTCTCCATGAAGTCGGTATGACCATGGCCTTTGATGGTACCGAATCCCCTGAGTTTCCTATGGGGAGTATAGTTTGCGGGGTGGCTGAGACATTAAACGGCACCTGGCAGGGGGGAGGAGGAGGGTTTGATTACATCCAGCATCTAATTGAAGATATTAATGCATTTTCCAATGCGAAAATAATTTTGTTATTATTTTACTTAAAATATGTGAAAATGAAAAAGCCTTTTCCAGCAGTGGTTTGTGTGGAATGTACTTGACAGAGGTTAGACTACTCCGGGGAGCAGTTTCACCAGCACTCTGCACAGTACAGGAGCTATCAGCCTTCGGATTATGCACTATGGACTATTATACATGCAGCTATTATGCTTGTATCATTTATATTGATTTTCTCTATTCCTGTCCAACAATCTTACACGTATCCCTTTATATATATATACAAATTTATATGTGTATATGTAGATATAAAAAGACATTACCTTGACTTGATAGTTTAGGAATAGTTAATTCTCAGGCACAGAGATGCATTTGAAAAAAAAAAAAAGATACTTACAGCAAGCACTGCTTGTTTTGTTGAAACACTGCAAGGACTGGTTTAAAAGTAGATGTTCTAAAAACTGAGATGGGGTTTCTGAAGTTTAGGTAAATAAGACTGTAGTAACATCAATAATAGTTGTCTGTTGTAAAATGTAATCGGTATATTGCTTATAATCCATAATAAGTTTCATGATCTTGTAAACATTTCTTAAAAAGTCAAAGAACAAACTTTTATTCTGACTGATAAGGTTTCTAGCATATTTAAGAGATTCTTCTGCAGCCCAGGACTGGATTTAGGATTACTCTGCCCTGGACATGTGCTGGTGCTCCTGGAGAGTGTCCACGTCTTGTCCTTGGCGTGCATGAGACTCCCAACAGGGGCAAGGCTCTTCGCTGCAGGGACTGGTCCTTTCTTCATCGGCATCTGACTTCATGGACAGCAGGGGTTTTTTTTATGGAATACTCAATTTGTAAGGAAAAAGCATTTTAAAAAGGCAAATAAATCACAGGCTGGAACATTTTTACCCTGGTTCCTCAGGACTTTAAAGTGCTGGATATCCCCACTCTACTTTTGATCTGCTCCTCTGCCTCCGCACTGAGATGACTCTGCCTCCTCAGAAGCAGATCGCCAGCTGTATACAACTATCCACAATATGTGACAACATAAACCAAGTGGAGAATTCCCCAAGAGTGAAATCTGCCTCCAGTATCTCCTTCCTCCTGCTTACCTGTAGGGGAATCATCATGCCCCAGGTAGCTATGCAAGCATACAGAGGGGTTTTAGTTATAGAACTAATGAACAATTTTATATATATGTATGTATTTCCATTTTATAACCAATGCCATTTGGATGATTGCCTGTTCGTGTATTGTATCTTTGCAGTAAGGAGAAAAAAAAGAAAAAAGGAAGGGAACGTGGGACTCGAGGGTCCTGTATATCGAATATTGCACTAATTACTAGTAATCGGTTCTCTAGCAGTCCCTCAGTATCCAGTACAGCAGAGATTTCACTGTTTTTAACTTCTTAATTAATTTCTTAGCATTTTTTTGACTTGTGAATTCTTAATGGTGACTTTGAATGTAAAGTACACCTACAGTCAGAATACTAAAAGTTGTGGTTTTATTTAATCCTTTTTTCTACATAGAGTTTATCTGCTTGAAGCATGTGTTTTGTGTTTTTCTATCTGCAAAATCAATATAGGTATGGCAGAGCAAGCTGTATTCCTTTGTCTAGTGCATAATAGAGCTGGCTGGAGGACAGCAGTCCCTTTTCACAACAGCCTTTGAGATTTTAAAACTTGTTTTCCTTTTGTTTTCTTGTTTTTTAAACTAAAATTACTTTTGAAGTTTTGGAGAAAAAATGAATTGCTTTAAAGTTCAGTTTGGCTGCTTTCCTAATAGTTATGAAAGTTATATGAGAAAAAAAGAAAATAAGTCAGCCCACGATTGATTTACTTCTGCAATACTTTACCAGTGGTAAGCAACTCTCCTCAGATCGCAGGCTGCGGTTCATCCAATGTATTTTATAACTCAAAGGTCTGTAAGGACCCGGATAGATTTAATCCATAAACCTATTCTACAACATGCCATATTATTTCCTCCAATGAATTTCAACTCATTTCTCACAAAATAATCAAAAGATACATGATCCAGTCAAACTGTGCATTGTTTTCAAAAGATACGAGTTTTAAAAAAAAAAAACAAAAACAAAACCAAAAACAACCTGGCTGGGAGGCATAATGGACTACCATTTGAGTAGGAAGATATTTTAACCTTTTCATTTCACCTTTTTCACTTTTCTTTGATTTGTATTCTCAAACATGGCAAGTGGTCCTCTTGAAGACAAAAGGGTTTGGGCTTTTCAAAAATTTGGTTACAGACCTTCAAATAGATTTTTAGTGGGGGAGAAAATAGTAGCTGTATCCTATCACCTCTCACTGAGCCATTCAGTCCCTTGGGGCAGTGATTTTGGGGTAAGAATTTGCAGAGCAGCAGGTTGACTGGCTTGACCTCCTGCTACCCGGTGTCATCTTTTGTTGTTGCATTGGCCTTCATGCTTGCTGTCACAACACCAGAAACACTATGCAACATGCGGGCAACCCCTTTGCAGTCGCCATTGCTGAAATGGTGCTCATACGTGCTGAAAGGGAGCTGATACATGAGCTCCCAGCGTGCAACTGAGATCTGTGGCTCTTGCACAGCAGCACAGCCCTGTACATCCATGCAACTTTTCCAAGGAGTCCAAAAATGGCAATATGTTGATGTATGTTTAATATTATTTTGTGTGAATTTACAAGGTTAACATATCTGCTGTTTCTCCTCATACTTTGGAAAGGAAGAAAATAAGAGAATTATTGGTTCTTGGGAGTGGAGGAGCAGGGCTGATGGCTGGCTGTACAGATCTGCGCAGCCAGAGTGAATTATCCTGCAGGTTATTGAAAATATCTTACTTGGAAGTCATCGTCAGTGATTGCTGATGGACTTTTTTGATGAGTCATGAATATATTCTGAATTCAATGCCATGCTGAGATCTTCTTGGTACAAAACCATGAAAATTGTTCCCGTGGCTCATCTCAAGTAATGTATTTGCAGTAACTGCACAGTGACAGTAATACTGCCTGTTCTGAACAAAAAGAAAGCCTCCATTGAGCTCCTGCTTCTCCTTGTTTTCTCACCTCTGCAAAGCAGAGACATTTGCATGAGTAAATCCATCAGCATATATTATCTGAGGGAGTGAAGGACCCAGGTCTTGTAAGTTTAATATAAAAAAAAAAAAACAAAAACGGGCCTCTCTGGTTTCTACTTCAGCTTACTGGCTATAAGTGCGAGCCTTTAAGTCCTGTACCTTCATCAGTCTGGTACTGTAGAATGCAGAGAGGAAACTTGGATTTCTTTTTAAAAATTATATTCTTAATGCTCGATTGCAAGAGCACAGTATAAAGAAACATGGCTAAACACCTTGTTATAGGATGTTTTGTCTCTTCTCAGAGGAAAAACATGGGCAGTGGAGTGTCTTACAGGAAGGTTTAAGGGCTTTTTTTTTTTTAAATACTTTGTGGGGGATATATGTATGTAATGTTATTATATATTGATTGTAGATAAAGATCAAGATATAATGATTCACAATTTTATAGCCTGCCATAAGCAGAAGACAAGCTTGATGTGCTTGAAGTAGTTTGTGTTCCTAAGGATATATTGTATGGTTGTAGTCCAACTGAGCCATGATCAAGGAATGAATAACTGAAGCCATGTTAGTATTTATCAGATAGGAGTCCCTTGCCAACCGGAGATAGAAATCGTAATTCACAAAGGTTGCCATGTGAGGGCTTAGCTTCAGGAATCTAAATAGGCACAAACTTAATTAATAAGTGGTTGGTATTCACTGTCTATGAAGAGACACCTTGAATCCAAATTCTTTGAAATATTTTCTTATGCCCAGCAATAAGATCTTTCCCTTATCTAGGCTCAATTTTATCCGCTGTCTATTGTCCACCTTTCAGCTCAGCTGTGATGATTATGAAGTTGAAGCTTTGTACTGAAAAATAATAGAAACTTGAGATCCATAGCAAAAGCTAAGATTAAAGCAGTCAGATGAAAAACTAATTTGAACTTTAAAAAGTTTTATATGGCTGATTTTCATCCTTCTTGCCATTGGACACCAAACTGATACCCTAAGGCCTTGTTGGCCTCTGATCCCTTCATAGCTAGGAGAGAGGGTAAGAAGGCTACCTCCTCAAAGTAATTGAGAGCTTGGGTAAGGCAAATTGCCACAAAGGTCTCTGCATCTCCCTCTCTGCCTCTCCCAGCTCGGATGCCTCAGGGGGTGTCGATATCGAGGAGGGCGGAAGGGCTGTGGTTACCGGTGTGACCAAGTCCAGTGTGTTCACCAATGACTAAGGAAGCAAGCTACTGCCATAATACTACATATTACTATTTCTTAACAAAATTACATGTTCTGCTTCCAGGTTTAATAGATCCTTTCATATTTTCTTCTACAATGTGATCTGGGGACTTAGGATAAACAGAGGGATGTGCTACTAGCTGCAGAGATGTTGTGTGCCAAGGGTAAAATTGTATTTACAGAAGCTCCTGGGGTGGAAGGGCCAAAGATTGAGGGAAGTGGGGTAGGCACAACTCAAAATATCCAGGAAAAGAAAAGGATAGAACAGGCATATTTTAGGATTTGTCTCTTCTAACAAGCATACTTATCTGTGTAGACTAAACAAGGTTAGGCTGGTGAGATTGTTTGGCACTTTACAGAAACTCATCAGGACAAGCCTATCCACAGGCCAGGGATGAGTTTAGCTCACTCTGTGGTTTTAATTTGGTTGCCTGAATGCCAATAAGAAAAAAAAAAAAGACAAAAAGCACTGTAAGTAAGGCAAACCTGCACCCCTGTAGTTGCATGTCTTTGCAGCAGTCTAGTGTAGATACTGAAGCAGATCTGCACGTTTGAGCACCTGCCATGGCTGCCAGCCTTGTGCTGGGGACGGCATGAACAGCTGGAAGCCCAGGGATGTGGATTCCTCCCCTTGATCTGTTGTACTGGTTCCTACACCAGTTAAACTACCCACTGCTGCTGGGTCTGATTCTCCGTTGCTGTGTATCTTGTGCGGCCACTTACTGCTGTGCAGTAACTGTGAATGCTGACTTTCTTGTTTATTATGTGGGTGTAAGAAGCTTTTAAATAAGTAAACATCATTTCTTTTACCCTTTCCCTGAGTATAGTTTCTCCTGTTCTCTTGCACTTTATATTCTGTTGACCAAGAGTAAGAAGAGACATAGGGGTTTTTTTGTCACAAGCCTACACCCTTCTTGCTCTCTTGCTGTACCAAGCACTCAGCATCTCAGGGACAAGTTGTGCTTTGCATTTATACTTTATGTGACTTTACTGAATCCAAAGTGTAAGTGGCATTGAAAATCAGCTGCTTCTGGTTAGTTTAGTAATTCCCTTTCAAAGTGAAAACAGATTGTTGATTTATATTCTCCAGACCCCTCCCAAAGGCTGGTTTTTTTTCTCTCTTTTTGCCACTGTTGCTGATCAGACAATGATAACTTGTAGGAGAGTTAAGGAAGATCTCTTTTTTAGACTATGGGATTTTTCTATTCATCTGAATGAATTTACCAAAGACAAATAGGCCCGATGCTCTTTTACTTGTGTATGTCTATGGGAATAAATGTTTTGAAGTAAGCAGACATCCATCAAGGATAAGTTCAGTCCTGCTGGTTTCCTTCCCCATGTGAATGTGCATGTGTGAGAGAACATATATTAATAATTATGCTTGCATCTGTAATAAAAACACTTATTTAAATAAGAGAAAGGGGAATGAGTGACAGTAGGTGTTAATCCCGTTGAGTGAGTGACTAGACAAAGGCAAGCGGTGCAGAAGCCCTGCTGAGCCAGCGCCTGCAGAGCGCGTGCTGCCAAGCAGTGCTGGCTGTGGCTGCTTGCTGTGGACCACTGATCCATTGGATGAACAAGGCTCGAATCAAAGAATAGGAGACAAGCCATGTCCTTTCCCTTTCCACCCCCTTGCTACCCATTACCCCTGCCTCTTTCCTCTAACATACATGCAGACACACACACACATGATCATCTGTCCTTCTCACTGTTTAATTTCCAACAAGACTGATGAGGGAAAGAAACCTCTACCAACAAGCTTACTGATCACGTATCAGATGGTCATGCAGAAACAAAACAAAAATAAGATAACTCTATATATTTCAGGATTTATTTTTTCTGTAACAGTTAGGTGGTCTTTCATGTCCTGAAACACAATAACAAAGAAATACGCAGGTACCTCTTTAGCTGCAATGCTAACCGTGAGTGACTTTCAATGCAAGAACATTTTGAGTTGGTAATTGCTGCTTCAGAGGCAGGTAACTCTGATGGATTACGGCATAACAGAGCTATGCAACACTTTGAACACAAGTCTAAGTGAGCTAAGGCACGTATATTGGTCTGTATTTGCTCAATGATAAAGAAAATGTACTGCTCATACCTAATGTACTTTTCAGCCATGCGTCTGTAAGTGTTAACAAAGAAAACCATTGTGTAAATGGCATAATAGCATCGCTGTTTAGGTTTTTTGAGCTGTGTGGCACTGCTGGTGGGGAATATTATCCTTAGTGCTGTGCATGAGGTGGAATGCCTAGATCCAATGCAGCTCTGTGTTTCCTCAAAGTTTCAGAGGTGTTTGAACCTGGAAGTGTCTTTTAAAATCAATTTTAAATGTTACTAGATTTTTTTCTGATCAATATTACCAGGATTATGACTAAAACCAGGAGTGAGGTTAAGTAACTTGATTTTTCATAGAATCATAGAATAGTTTGGGTTTGAAGGGACCTTTAAAGGTCATGCAATGAGCAGGGACATATCCAACTAGATCAGGTTGCTCAGAGCCCC
>NW_009231795.1:0-8803 GCF_000690835.1 Fulmarus glacialis
GCAGCCGCTAGAGGGAAGCAGCCGCTCGGGCTGCCGGCACAGCCCCGGGCAGGGCTGCGGGACAGCCGGGGCCCGGCCGAGCCCCACAGCAACCTGGCCGGAGAGATAAGCACCGAAGACACTCCGCTGCAAGTTGCTTCGGACTTTCCAAGCCCGAAATGCCTCTACTCATCACAAAATAGGGTTTGATTTCACCCTGTACCACATCAACTTACCAGAGGTTCTATTGTACCGAGATCTTTTATTTTGTTGCCGCTTAGATTTAGATGCGTGAGGTTTGGACACTTTTCTGCCAACACTTCCAGTCCTCCTGAGATTCTGTTGTCGCTTAGCTCGAGCTAAAAGGCACATAAACATCTTGAGTTTTTAGTGCAAACATGTATCATAAAGCAGTTTGGTCAGCTAAATTACATTTTTTATACAAACAACTATTTTACACATGCAGTATAGTACAAAGAGGGAGGGATATGGCATAGGACATTTTATTTACCTTCTTAAGTTTGTTTAACTTTGGTAAGTTTGCAACTGAGGTTAAGCCTACGTTGATTGTACTTAAGAATTCCAGCTCTTCAAACTCATCTGTAAGGCCTTCGATTTTGCCTTCGTATGACCTACAGTTGTCAAGAACGAGTTCTTTAACCTGGAAAAAGAACAATGCAAAATGCGTGTAAGACATCCTCTGTGGAGGATAAAGATTTCACTCACAAGCAAAGGATGACACAGATGAGGCAAAAATGAAAGGTATTCCAGCAAATTGGGAAGTATGCCAAAGGTTATTTTCAGTCTGATCCCTACTTTTGCTGGCATGCCAGGTTACCAATGTTTCAAAAACACAGATACTTGGCTTTGCTTCAACTGCCCACCTTTGTGTTGTTCTATAAATGGTATAAACAGTTCAAAAACACAAATCCTGGCCTAACCGATTTGGTTGTTAGAAGTAACATCGTCTTTGGTATATGCAAGCAACAAGCATTCTAAAACATATGAAACCGATCTATTTATTTTTAAACTAACCTACAACTTTGACGCTCCACACAATTCGTGTGCTATTACAACATATCATCAGTTGTTAAAATAGCTTCTCTCTGCATGCAAAAAATTATTCGAGCTTTTCAAGTGTGGAAAGATCACTGTCTGCTCAGACACTCCTGAAACCCAACAGCAGGCACTGGTGATCCTAAACCAGGTCTCAGCCTTCCTCTTTACAGTAGCTCGATGGTATTTTAGGGATCTCCACGGAGGCAACTCCTTTCTCGGGGAATTAGAAGGGATGTGTCAGATGATGCTGGCAGGGGAGGTTCAGCCAGCATAGCTGCTGCTGCAGCAGTGTACCCCTTATCTCCCCCGCCCTGTTGCAGCAGGGAGGCTCGAAGGCAGAGGTGAAGATAATGGCCCCATGGGCCTGAGCGGCACAGGACTGCCTGACAGCCAAAGCTGGGCAGCCCCACGGGTGTGTACAAAATGTTACAGGCTGCAGGGTTTTGTTGAGTTTTTGGTTTTGTTTGTTGTTTGGGGTTTTTTTTTTTTTTAATAGAACACTGCACTTTTTGCAGGTGCTATCTTCAACGGACACAAAACAACAGCATCAATGCAAAAGAGCCCCTAAGTACGCCCCACCCTGAATAAAACTGTTCCTTTTCACCCTAAAGCCAGGTCAGGCTTACGGGATTCAAGTGCCTTAGCAGCCAACATGAGTTTTCCTGGGCTCTGGGGAAGCTCTGCCACCGAGGACTGCGACTCCACAGGAAGGGCCCACCCATTCTGGGAACGTCCAAGACATTTTCACACTGACAGAGAATTTCTGGGGGTTATTTCTCCCCCATAAAATACCTAGAAAAACCCATCCTTCTGTGTATACTGCAGACCCCCTCCCGTGCCTGAGGTTTGTTTACAAGTTTGGAAAGGGAAGGGGCGCTGCTTTATGCTGAGGATGGGATAAAATGAGTCTGCAAGAGCGGTGTATGCAGAAACATGAAGCAACTCTTCAGTTCACACCAAGGACAGTTAATATGCAAATATTTAATTTTCTTAATTTTTTTATTACTGTAATCCCGCTGCACAGAGAAGAATCCTATGTAGTTTTATAGCTCCAAATAACATCCCTAGATTTCTAATTAAATCCCAGGCACTGAAGTCAATAGGGAAGTCAGCCCAAAGCAACACGAGAGTACAAGTGATTCATTGAGAGTAGGAGGATCAGTGTTAGACAGGAAATACATTTTCTGAGACTCTACAATTTTCCTTGAAGAATTATGATAGGGAATGACTACACAAAAGTCTTCCAGAAGAGTTTTAGGCTGGTTAGAAGAAACCAAAGATCAAGTCAAATGCTCCTGATGCCACTTACATCTATTCCACTGGGGGGTGGGAGGGGAACCCCAAACCCCAAAAACAAACTACAAAAACTCCTCTTTGCTTTGAAATTTGGACAGCAGGAAAGCCATCTTAAAGGCAAACATGCCTTTATCTTCTTACTGTAACAGTATTTAAGTATCAGGATCCTCCAGTGAGATCAATTTGGGGACTAATACAGAGTTTTCTGAGCCATCTGCTTCACACACACACAGAGCTCCCGCCAAAAAAAAAAAAAAAAAAAAAGGAAAAAAAAAGCAGCTCCACCCCAAACAGATCGTACAGCAGCTACATTTCCCCCTATCTGTGTCCTTGCTCGCCAGCACACGAGGCCTCTGCCTGCCCCGTTATCTCCCCTGGCCAACAAGGTGGCTCATCCGAGACAGCACCCACCTACGGACATGTTTCGGAGCAAGGAGGGTAAAGGAGAGTGCCACGGTGCCAACCGTGCCGTGTTGGTGTACGGCTGGAGAGCCCGGAGATCTTTTTTTTTTTGCCTTATCCTCTTTGCAAAGGAAGTTTGCAAGAGCACACATAGGAAGATGAAGCAAGGCAGGAGGGAGTTCAGGGAGGGAAAATGCTCACAGCTGCAGCAGCCAGCAGAGTTTAGGGCCAGCTCTGGCTTTGAGCTATGCAGCAGACCGAAGGCACAGAGTGAAGCAGCACTTAAGCCTCATGCTGAGAAAGAACCGGCATCTGTCCTCACCCCAGGAGGTGGGACAGCCCTTCACCCTTCCCAAGGGCAGGATGGAGAAGAGGCAGACGGGGAATTGGACAAAGCTTCCTCAGGGGTAGAGAAGAGATTTCAGGGAGAGCTGGAAATAGCCATGCATGCAGAAGAAAAATCCTTTCACATGGTGGCAGAAGAGCCAACCAGCTTCTACTTCTAGTTTGCTCTTTTTAGCACAAGACTGCTGTTTCCTCTTTACCTTTCAGAAAACTTTGATACGGAACTGCAATGCTCTCTTCTTTGCTGCGCCCAGTACCAAGATACTGGGCAAAGGTACAGTCAAAACAAACGCACAGGTAAGCTACCGTGGAGTAAATCCGGCCAGGTTTGCAGGTGGTAGAAAGCCTGGTGGAACTGAAGAGCTCATTTAGGAAACAGCAGAGCGCAGGCTCCTAATGCTCCAGAATTGCGACCGCAGCAATGTAATTTCGGTGCTTACGTGGTCAGAGGTGTATTAACACACTGAATCGCTTCTGAAAGAACATGACTCCACAAAATAAAATTCAAGTCAAAATTAAGATGGCTTTATGTTCGAAGGGATTTAAGAATCCTGTAGAAAATACACACGTGCAAAAGCAAGATGAACTGATCTCGTGGGGCTTCTCCCAACGTCACTGCCATGTGCACGCTCACTGCTGCATCGTACCCAATTCTCTTGCATACAGCACAAGCAGTAAAAACCACCACCAGCTTATACAGTTTTTATAAGTATTAAAATTCCCCGCAGCTATTTGCCCATAGCCTCTCAGCCTGCAGTCTTGTGCATCCCACTCTCCTCCCCTTCCACTCTGATTTGCCATCTCCTCCTCGAGAACTTGCTATTTTGCAGTTAAGCAGAGAGGCAGCACCGTGCCCCCCGCCAGGAGAGGGCATTGCTCTCCAAGGCCCCTCTGGGTTATTAACGGGGCACTTTTCCAACACGCTGGCTGCTGCACAGAGGTCTCCTCTCAAACCTTAGCCCCCCTGTGAGGACATTGGGCCTCATTCAAGCACACTATAGCCTTGACAGTTAGCAAGCACATAACTGTGTCAGTATACAGAGAGGGAGAAGTGGAAAGGTGACCTTAGTAAAGCTACATTCCATCTAAAACAGCTCACTACCACAAAAGTATGACACAAGGACTAAAAACCTATTCCTCATTTGTTTTTCAGAAGTCTTTGTAATTTTAAGGAAAATTCCAGCTCCTGAATCACTCTCCAAACATTTACTGAACTTCCCTGAAAATGCACAGTAAGGCTACAATTTTTATACTTCCTTCCTCATATTCTGTCACCAAAACACAGAATAAACCTTTGCCTGATATAAGTAGCCTGGGCGAGCATGCTTTCTGAGCCTTGTTATATACCTGAACGAGATGAGTGGGCCTCAGCGGGTCTGAACCAATTTAGTTGTATCACACTGCAGTCTCTGTAATATTATAGACACGTAGATGAGCAGTCAGAATTAGGGAGGACAATCTGAACTTATTTGGAGATATAGGCTAAGGGAATAAGTGTCCTTAGCTAATTCATGTTTAGCTGCATCAAAGACAGGAAGATTCAACTTGCAGAAGTTGTATAGGGTCAACCTTATCACTATCTATGCCACAATGCATACACAAATCAAAGCACTAATTGGAGCAAGTACTAACACAAGTAAGCACTAGTGCAAGACAGACCACAGGAGCTGTACTTATCTTTCCTCCCTCTCCCAAAAAACTGCTACATAGTGAGAAACAGAGGAAGAGCAACATGCCATAGGTAACCAACCACCACAGATAACACCGCAATACTTACCTAAACAGCTAAGAAAGCACCCGCAGGTGAATGTCTAGCAGAAAACCTAACAAGCAGGTGGCTAGGTTGGTTCCCGTAGTACATAACCATGTCTTCGATAGCATTTACGATAAGGCACCATCAGGTGCTTGGGCAGGGATATTACACGTCGTACAGCTTCAACTGCCAAGCGTTTCTCGCCCAGCCTGCCGTTCTGCCTTGTCCTCTGCATTCCCGGGGTGGCTCGGGGCTCTGCTGCCCCTCTCCCCCATTCAGCGGGTGCCATCTGCTCGAGCAGGTGCTTCCTGGTCGTCCGCGTGCTTTTGCTCGAGCGTTGGTCTGTGGTTTGCGGGTATCGGTCCGAAGTTTTCAGCAGTCACACGTAAGCAAGTAGATTGCTGCTTCTCCAACAAACTCTCAGACCACACGCCTTGGACCTGTTCTCCTGTGGTCATCCCAGTTTCTATTTCTGATAGTCCCAGACGCTTTCAGCACATGATATCATATCTCTGTTAACGCGCACTGCGCTGTTAACTGTGGACTACTGCATCCCCTGTATCTCTTCATGACATCACACTCTACGTTACTGCCTGCTTGGTAACCAGGGACTCTCACCTGTTTCCTACGATGATTACTGCATTAAGCTGTGTTCCCAAATGCATATATGGTATCCTTAGTAGAGCCATGGGGCGTACTGCGAGACTCCAACCAAATCCCAGGGTAAGTACAGGCAACCACGTGTAAGCAGCCACTAGATTTCATGGGACTCATCACAAGTGACATCTGTGACTCGCTCGCTGTGCACGGTAGCCGGCAGACCTTCCTCTGCCTCCCTTTCCCAGTGCAGGCTGCCTCTCTGGAAGGGACCATACTCTAGAGTTATCAATGCATACACAATCAATAGAATATTATTACACACAGACAACTATTAAGCCGCACATTATCACCTCAACCTTTAATCTACATTTCCATTGTAAGAGGTAAAAAGGCAAAGATTACTGCAGAAAGCCTACAACCCACAGGCAGGGAGATCCATGGGACTAAGTTCCCGAATCCCGGTCTGTAACTGAAGACTTAACAAGGAGGACATAGTTGTGAATATGATTTTAAAAGATAAAAGGCAAATTTGCAAGTACAAATACCATTCTGCTGGCTTTACAAGCAGAACAGCAAAGGCTGTAACATCTCATTTTTGGCACAATGGACCAGATGGTTTTGAAGTGTATGTTGCATATGGTACCCCTAGGACAGGAATATCCCACTATGTGGCATTTTTATCGAAAAAGGCAGGTAAAGATGAGGGTGTTGACTCTGTCTTGCACTGCTCCCAACTAAATGATCCAGGGGAGCATTGAGAGAAGTCCTTCATACCTCTTAACCCAACGGAAATTTCATTTGGAGGAGGGCAGAATTGTGGAAAGAAGGGAGGGGAGAGCAAGGGAAGCCTGTTGTGGTAAATGGAAGCGAAGTCCAAATTACTTTTGAAAGCAGAGACAGTTTTATTCTCTCCCAGATGCACCAACATTTCTTCAAGACACCTGGGTTTCTGTCTTTGGGGGTTTTTTGGTCTCAAAAGCCTGCATAGTCCATGCAAAGCCCCACATCGCTCCACAGTAAAGAATGACCATTGCTTTATACTGTAACAGACTGCCAAGGGTTCTGTCCTTCTAGTTCTTGTACTGTATTCTAGATCAAGATCACACAGATTTGGTGATCCTTGAGCAGAAATGGATCTCCTTAGGTTTCTATTCCACTTGATTTGTGCAGCAAAGTTTAAGAGAAGTCAGCCTCCACAGTCACGACCTTCTCATTTGTTGGGGAAGGCATGGGTTTGGCAAGGCTCAAGATAATGCCCAAGTCTTGCAAGCAGCCCATCGTTCATGCTTAGCTCCACAGTGATGGTAAGGATATGATGTTCTCCATGCTCAATTTTACAAGCTTCCTCCAAGGTACTACTGGAATGAGTGAAATGTTGCATGATTTCCATTTCAGACACTATCTGGAACATGACTAGGCCAAAAAATGCTTGAACGAACAGCCTACTTAATACCTTGGGCTAACGAAGCTGCTCTGAAGGCTCAAAGACATGATGCAACTTCTGCTCTAAGATGGTCACCAAAACATAACCAACCTGAAGAACTGAATTTTTTGAAAAAAAAAAAGAAGAAGATAGCACCACATGCCATTTACCACCTGCATTCAGGACAGATCTTCGGCCACGTTAGGGCCCCCTGTGATATAAACACACAGCAGAGCCAGGCTACGCGAAGTTCAGCTCCTGGTGGAAAATAGCGAGAGACAGAGGAGGACAGAATAATCTCAAATTAGAGATTAATAATCTCAAATTAGAGATTGCCCAAATTAGAGCAGCTACTGGGCTGCTGTATGTCAATTAAGACACCCCTCAAGAGCTGTTCAGCCTTTCCAGGCTTGCCAGAGCACTGCCCGTTTGGGCTGTGCCCCCTCCTACCTCTGGCGTGCTGCCGGCAGGCAGGGAGGCGGGCAGGGGAGGGAGGCAGGTGCCGTGGCTTGGTGCCACGGGGGATTCCCCTTCAGTGGGGCAATCCTCAGCTGCTCCTTCTGGGTGGAGATGCCCGGGGATGAGGATCTAGCGACAAACAGAACCATATTTAACAGGAAAGGGAAAATTCCAATAGTGTTGGCATCCTCTTCTTCCCCCAAGATACACAAGTAAAAAGCAAACCAGGATAAAGCTCACAGACACCAACCTCAGGTGACAGCAGTGAACGTTTTTTTCTTTGCCAAATCAACATGTGATTTTGGATTTTGATACATCCCTTCAAGGCTTTATTATGAGTATCTAGGAAGAGATACATAGATATGACTTGGAGTACATGTCTCAAATTAGTTAGCCGATGACCATTCACCTTGCACAGGCTGTGGTCATTATGGTGTTGGGCAGAGAATCTGCAAATCCAGGGGCAGAGAAAAATGCTGCGCAAAAAAATGGCGACGTAACACAAACCCTTTCCCTTGAGATACAGGCAAGATATCTAGCAGCCAGAGTACTTGAGAATCGTATTAGCAGAGGCAGTGACTGACGGCTGGGAAGAGACTAGATGGGATTAATGCGTATACCTTGTAATTTTGAGCAGTACTCCATTACCACCATTACAGACACCGGGTACAAGCGGCTCACCGCGGCTGAACGCCAGGCGCCTGTCAGGACTTCAAAGCAGTTCAGGCTCAAGTTTACAGGATTTCTCCCAGGCGCGCTCCCTGCACCTGAACAAAGGCATCCCTTCCACCACCACTCTGCAACTGGCCCCTTCGATGCTGAGACATTCACAACGTCTGAACAAAACAGCTTCCAGCTCAGCCTGGTTCAACGGCAACCTGCTCCACTTCTAGCTGTTTTGCCTATTCTATACACATTCAGGCGAGTTGGAACTCCAAATTCTTGCAACAACGTCATGTTAAACTACTACTGGACCTCAAAATTCATCTGGGGTTTCTCAAAATGATGCAACCCTGTCAAACTTTCATATTACAATTCCTCTTCTGCATCTCTTTCTTGGAACCTCCCACCAATACTTTTAAACACTTCAGTGGATGGTTTTAGAAGCCCAAAATTGAACTTCTATCATCATGCCGATACAGTTTTGGTGCCTCTTATATTTTTCACTACAAGCACCAATACACGTGGACGTGCACAGATCCCGATACTGCTGCCTTTGAATTATAATGCCACGGTTTTCATACAGGTTTACTCTGCGTTTGTAAACTATACCCTAGTAAGCGCTTTGTATTTAATTTAGTTGATCTAACAATCGCATGATGAAGCGACTTGGAATATTTTCTGGATTGCAGTTCTGCACAGTTCTCAAACCTTAACCGTCCATCATGCTCGAGAAGAGTGCCCAGGGAGAGGAGGGGCTGTGCACCAGCTCCTAAAGCTGGAAGCAGCGAAGTGCCATCAACATGGCACTGAGCCCCCGACAAAGG
>NW_009231795.1:8815-14347 GCF_000690835.1 Fulmarus glacialis
GGATGTGCTCTGGATGAGGGTGCAACCAAGGAATTGCGTGAAAACATTTGCCTAGGGACCAGGATGAGTGACAACATGGGCATCTCTGTGGACATCTGTCACAGTCCAGACTCAAGCAGCTTGTTAAATCGCAGTCCCCAAGTTGAAAGTGATGCAGTAGAAGAGCCGTCTAAAGCCACCTTTTAAACTCCCCTCAAGCTGGGCTCTGTTTATGTTAACTCCCAAAAGGATGAGCACAGGTAGTGTCCTCTTTTTGCTGGCCACTCTGCATGTAGGGGGGACCCTGCATCACCCCCGCCCCGGCAAAAGAAAAGGAGCAGGGGAGGAGAGACAGGAAATTTTTGTTGTTTTGTTTGTTTGGTTGTTGTCGTGTGTGTTGTTTTTTTTTTTAAAATCAAAGCAGCTCTGTGTTCAGAGACAGCTTAAGGCTGCTTGCACAGCTCAGAAAAAAATCTGGCTCAGTATCAATACATTTACTTTTTTTACCCTCTAATAGTTTACATAGCATAGCTATAAACCCTGAGAGCAATACATATGGCTCCAACTAATTTTCCATCCCTTCGTTCTGTTCTATGAGAAACTAAAGGTCCAAGTGAAATACAGAAGTGGGAGAAGGTTGAAGAGTCTCGGCTATTCTGACTGCGTCTTACACTCATATCTAATTACGAAGCATCTCCAGGACTAAAAAAAAATCCAGAAAGAATAATCTACCGTTGTCTTTCTCAAAAAACATCCCCCCAACCAAGAAACCCCATGAGTCACATAAATATACTTTCACACATTTACAAGGGTCAGTATAGCCATATGCATAAGCAACACACTAATTAATAAATCGAGAACACACTTTAGAGACACGGAAAGCTGTTTCATTCAAAAGCATACAGCTAGTTTTCGTTTTTGTTTCTACCGTTAGCAGCATAACTCTGTAAAAACTCCAAATATTTCTTTAGACAGACTGTTTCAAATATGTAAGTGATTAAATTCCTTGATCTTTGCATTAAATGCTTTTTAATATTCACATTAATGTTGCTTGCTTCTCCCTTTTCTACAGATGGTATCACCCACCAGCAGAGCACTTTGCTCTGCTCCTGGCTGGGGAGGGCGACCTCAAACGGGTCACAGCTCCACGTCTCAGTTTCTCTCTATTTGAGAAGCAGACTGCCTGATACCACATCCAGAGTGCTTTTCATTCACTGCCAGCTATTATTAAATAAAACAGAAGCAAAACTTAAGATTGTATTGCACCTCTAATTTGAAAATTCTTGTTAGAAATTTTGAAAACCGCTTAGTTTGTTCAGTTGCACGTTCTCCAAATTGCCCTCAGCAACAAAGGACTGATGTGGAGACATAGGTAAAAAAGAAACACTGCATTTAAATTAAGACTAATTTCAAGAGCCTGATATTTAAACAGGAAAGCAGTCTCTGAAGATGTCAGCTGCTATAGAACGCACTGACAAATCATACTTGCAAAAGAGAAGCTTTTTTTATGGCTTTGAAGGGAAAGTGTTCGATAGACGGAGTCGATGGACAAATGAGTGCTCCAATAGAGGGCACAACTTTTACACAGTGGCGTAAAGGCAAACCACTGAGGCTTTTTTTTTTTTTTTGAAATATTTCAAAGGTCATGCTTACATATGCAAGGGCTTCAGGATGGATTTTAGGAACCTAGTCAAAAAACACAGACTACGTATTTACTAGCTATTTTGTCTGAGGGATAGCAGAGTAAGAAAGGAGACAGGAAAAAATTATATGCAGAACAAGTCCAGCAGTGTCGCATAAATAGCTGAGAACTGTCCATCACTCCAAAGCACAACAAAAACTTCACTGCTCTCTATTCCCACTTGAGACTTGTACCTCGCTGCAGACAGCGAGTTTGGTTCATCGAGCTGAGCTGTTTGTCAGTCAAGACGGCTGAAAGCCATCACACACCCCACAAATGGCAAGCCCGCCTCAGCGGGTGGCAAGGAGAGGACCTCCCTTCCTGGCACCCCGGGCGAGTCCTGCTCCCGCCCAGACAGGGCGCTGGGATCCTAGCAGGCGCCTGGGATTCTGGTGTGCAAACCAGAACTACTCCCATAACCCTCCCTTACTTTTAATTCATTCAAAAAACGTTCCAGACATAGCACCCATTCATGTTTCACAGGTCCAGTTCCTAATTTTCAGGCTTCTCCAGCTTACCAGTACTTGTACCTTTACGGCAGGAGGATGGGGGCAGCAATCCATAGAATGAATGGAATGGGAAGAATCAGTCAGAATCAGCCTTACAGGATGTAAATATTTAAGAAAACAGCCGCTGATACTTGTGCCACCATTCGATGTACATTTAAAGATGCATCACTGACATAGATAATATGGTCTTTTAAATACAGCAAAAGATAAAATATTTTAAAAGTCCTAAATCCCTGCATGTGATTAATAGTACCTTGAAACACTCAAGAGTTTTTGGTGTACATTCAGAGCAGAACAGCAAAAAGGTATATTCTATTTACTGATATATAACACACAAATTCTGCTGCAAGGATGGATTATAATAGCTAGGCTTAACCCTAGAAGGTTTGTACTAAGCAGCTTTTTTTTTTTTCCCCTTGTTTCAACAACGCGTTTCATTTGGTGGGCAGGACAAGAACCCTTCTTTCTTCAGGAGATGCGTTTCTTGATGGACTACAACACAATTACATCAACTAAACCCCAGCTATTTCTGTTAATGCATTTTTATCAAGCCAGTATGTGGACACACACCTGAACCATACAGAAAATTTTGTAACTGTGACTGCCCTTTACATATTGCTGGTCAAAAGGGAATTCTCAAGAGTTGAGGGTTAAAAAAAATAAAAATCTACCGTTGCTACTTTCTAGCAGCATCACAGAGAAATGGGAAAATTAGGCAACCAGTTTTAGATCCATATAGCAATGTTTTTCAATTCTCCGTTCATAGCTCCTTTCACATGCTTAAAACTTGGTCCAGGTTAAGAAAAGAGAATTTGCCAAATACTTCCCCGGTCAGCCCAGTAGTCAGCTGTAAAACTAGTCTAAATTTCAGTGAGGACAGCTCACACATCACACCCGTTCTCCAGCCTGACTTTTGTGGGCTGCAGTCCCTCCAAGACAAGCATCCATCCAATAGGATGCTCATTTTAGAGGTTTGCATCTGGAAATTCAGAGTCATGAAAACCAGCTGTTACACAAACTTGGGAAGTTTGCAAAAAAGACAGCTACTTCTTTGTCCATTTACACCCTGCTGTCAGCTACATAAGTGGTTAAGTGATACAAGTCTGCAAAAATCCATGATAATCTGCACACGCCGCACAGAGTTTGTATGTGCTGATCTCATTCCTCCCTAGACACAACCATATCCCACTTTGTTTCAAACCTAGAGTACATCCCTTTCCCATATTGAGGTTGTTCAGCCTGCGTAAAGTGAAAAAGTATGTATCTGCACCCATACACAAGACCAAAATATTTTTTTTAAACGCAGGTCTTTAAAGTGACGTGTATCACTTTAAACTCTTTACTGTCACTGCAAGCATCGCAACAAGGAACTAGCTTGGGGAAAAAAGCCTTTTATTTACATTCTTCATTTCAAAGAACACTTTGTATAGATGCTTGCACTGTATTTCCCTTCAGTGTTAAAACCTACAGGAAACCAGAGAGAAATCAGACCGTCAAGTAAGTTTTAAAGCGCAACAGAGAGAAGAAACTCTAAGAAATACTCAATGTTACAGTCAGTATTTTATCACTGTCACAATTTTGAGCTGATAAAGCACTAAATCCTCAGACTAAATGAACTGGCATGGTAGCACTAAACCAGAGAAGATGAGTTTCGTGTGTAATTTCAAAAACCTACCTCTGTGTCACACGGCCGAGAAGAACCTTAGTACTGAGCTTGTTTCACAGTCTTTGCATTTTACTAATGAGTTTACGATGGGAATGAACAGGAATGACCATAAACACGCCCAGGTGAGCACCCTCTCTGCGAGGTCAGTATTTACACCACTACTGGCTCATGGCTCTGGAGAAAACCCACATAAAATAATTGTACCTGGCCAATTTCTAGAAGGCAGTTAATTATAATAGAAAACCAGGTTGGTAAGATAAGCAAAGTGACAAAGGCTACAGCAAGTGCACTACCGTAAGTGACCATTAAATATAATGGGATAAAAAGTTGAAATATCTGGGCAGAAAGTAGATGCGAAGCTCAACTCTGGCTGTACAATACACAGAAAAAACAAATTTCAAGCACCAAAACCCCAGACCTCTCACCAACACTGAATTCATATAAAAATGGAGGGAGAATTAAAAAAAAAAAAAACAACAAAAAAAAGGCCGAAGAAGAAAAGGAAGAAATAGCTCCTATACAATCCACTTCAGAACATCTATATTTTGTTTTATTAGTCAACATGTAACCTTACAGGATTATGTGACTTAACAGCTCAAAGTAGCTAGCTCAGCTGCACAGCAGCACAGAGTGTTCTACACAAGAACCATATTAGCCAGATCAAACTATAAAGTATTAATATAGGCTCAGGAAGAACCACAACACCTTATCAACATCCTATTACCTAACTTTGATTTACAAGAAGTTTTGATCCTGCACATTCTGATAACAGGATATATTAAATATAAGATGTACCGCAAAACTTAAGCACATACAGGGCAGAAACTCCAAAACAAGTATATTCACAGTTATTTTCACCAAGATTTATTTACATCACACTTAAAGGTTTGAAAATAATGATCCCCCACAGCAGCAGGAGAAATACTGCCTATCTATCAAAGCAGAGACTAATGAAAACCGCACAGAACCATCCTGTTCATGCCCAAAGACTTACTAAAAACCATAAACAAATGACATTGGCATTACAATCACTTCCAAACCCCAGTTGCGCGTATTCTACCGAAAGCACCAGCTGGATTTAGCTGAGTTTTATTTTAATAGGTATTTTAGAGAAACAGACTTCAAACCGTACACTTAATTTAATTCTCCACAAAAGCACGTGCACACATCTGTAATCAATGGCTTTACAAAGCGGACTCTAAACAGAACAGGATTCCCAAAAGGCATCTCTATCCCCCTTGCTATGAAACCAGAAAGATTTGGCTTTATAACGGAGGTGATCACCTTTGCCACCTTGGGAGGACTGATACACATAACTCATTGTCAAAGGCTAGCAGGTAAAAAGAAAAAGTGAAGCACGTGCACACATCTGTAATCAATGGCTTTACAAAGCGGACTCTAAACAGAACAGGATTCCCAAAAGGCATCTCTATCCCCCTTGCTATGAAACCAGAAAGATTTGGCTTTATAACGGAGGTGATCACCTTTGCCACCTTGGGAGGACTGATACACATAACTCATTGTCAAAGGCTAGCAGGTAAAAAGAAAAAGTGACAGGTTAAATAAACCTTATTTTACAACTAACTGCTGTAGATTTCTGAGTTACGGAGGAACAGTGAACCCCTGCCAGATCAGAGCTCTCTCAGCTTTCTTTAGTGTAAGCCAGAACAGAGCAAAAACTGAACAAAACCCAAGCG
>NW_009231795.1:14376-14592 GCF_000690835.1 Fulmarus glacialis
GCGAAAACGGAACAAAACCCCAAGCGGGGGGGAAAAAAAAAAAAAAAAAAGGCCAGTTTCCACCTAACACACTTTGGATCCAGTCTTTAAACCGTAGGTCTGTGTTTAAAACGGTGACTAAGCCTCCGGCAGTAGGAGCGATGGACAAATAGACCAAAACTAGGGAAAAAAAGGGCAAAAAATAGTTTAAAAAAAAAAAAATTAAAAAATCAAAGT
>NW_009231796.1:0-231 GCF_000690835.1 Fulmarus glacialis
CCCAGGAGACATTGGCATCGCCTCTGTGCAGCCAGGTGGGGTTGGGGAGTCCTCAAATTCCACCCTAAGATTCACGTGGACGAAGGTGAGACCAGCACTGCTGGACCCCGAGCCGGGGCAGTGAAAGGGGACTGTGGTGGCAGCAGGAGCTGGTCCTGAAGCCAAAGGCTGGAGCTGAGCAACTCTCAGCCTTCCGGGCTGCTTGATGCAGGAGCCCGAAGGCTGCCAAGT
>NW_009231796.1:547-828 GCF_000690835.1 Fulmarus glacialis
CTGCAGAGAAAAGCAGAAATAAGTGTGTGCACCAGGGCCTCCATCTCCCCGAGCGGGTGCTGCCGTCTGCCTCGTGGCAGCACAGGCACCGGGGATGCCCCAAGCTGTGGCACGCTGGGGCTTGTGCCATGCAAGGGCAGGGACGGACCCTGCTCACCTCTGTGCTTGGCAGTGTCCGTGCCGCGGGATGGGTTGTTCTTCCTCAGCCCCTCCATCACGTCCTGGATCCGCCAGATCTCCTTCTGGATCTGCCGGTTGAGCATTTCATTCTGGAGGGGAGA
>NW_009231797.1:0-479 GCF_000690835.1 Fulmarus glacialis
TCTCAGCAGCTCACGCGCCCCTTCCTAATCACTTCTGGTTTGCCCAGTAGGCCCCCCATCATAGAGATCACATCTTGGCCAAAGCGATTTAAATGTTTAGCTGTGTCAGATGGAGGTTAACGGCTCTTTAAGGATGAGAAAATATTTTTTCATCCTCACTTGAAACATTATACTGTTCTGCTTCTTCTGAATAGAGAAGAGCAATGCCTATTAAACGTCTTACCACGTTGCTCTAGCAGTAGTCCTATTCCGTGTTTGGAACTTTTTTCTTCTGCATATACTTAAAAAAAAAAATCTTCCTTATTGATCCATTGTAATTAATAGAGAAACCACGATAAAAATAGATATTTTTTAATTCTCTCCTCATGGACAGCCTGTACATGTGAATACCAGCAGAGACTGGTGTCAGAGGGACGTGGTGCCGGGGTTGGGGAGGAGGATGCTGCGGGGGCATGGGGGAGGCCGGGAGGGGTAGCGGT
>NW_009231797.1:701-7583 GCF_000690835.1 Fulmarus glacialis
CAGCGCTGCGGCTGGTAATCGCATTACCCAATTAACTCTGCTCTCCTGAAATGTATTCACAAATTAAGGAGCCATTGTGAGCAACAGTCAGAGTCCCCTAAGGATCAGCAAAATGCCCCTCATCACTTACGCTAGACAGCCACGAGTCCAGGGGTGGTTCACAGTCTAGATGGTGTATTTCAGCATTTCCTGGAAAATACCTTGATGTTGACAAGTTTTCTGTAATTATAGAAGGTCTGAAATTGCAAATGATAGCAGCATTCACACATCATTTTAATGCCTATTGTATCATACCCACCTGATCTATGATAGCCTTTAATAACAGTCTCTATTCCTGTTGTCCTACAGAATTGCAATGTCACATCAGGCAGCCGAGCAAGGCTTGCAACAAATTGATTTGAAATTAAAAATGAAGACAGACATTCACTTTTCATTACTCACCCTGTTTTTCAGAAAGTAAAGGTAAATCACTGTCTCTGCTTCTTAGCAGAGAAGAGAAGGTTTAAGCCGACATGCACATCCCCAAGCTACCCGAAATGTCTGTGTGCGTGCCCTCCTGTACTGCCTGCTGAGCCACGGCCTGAGGCGGGGGGCTGAGGTTTCCATTTCCGCAGCAGTAGTTAATTATGCAGTATACCATCGCTAACCGCTGGAGCCTCCGTCCTGGAGAACGGGATTTTGTTCTTCTGGATGCTGTGAAGCAATGTATGCTGTATAACCATAAACACCAGCATCTGCCACTGATATTCTGTATCATTTGTGCTTTTCACTTGTTTCCTGAAATTCTACTGTTGTTTTGAAATGTTTACCTATTTGCAAATATTTTGCATATATTGTCTTACAGCCTTGCTTTTTACATCTGTTGCATGCATATCCCAAAATGGCACATTTTCGTTTAGCTTCTATCATTGCATGGCACGCACATTTGAGTTTCTGAATAATTCATCACAGTCTAATCTGTGTTATAAACTCTTGTAGCTTTTGAGCTCAGCACTCAGCTTGTATACTGTGGGCAACAGTTGCTTTTTTTTTCTGAAGGGCAAAAAAAAAAAAGGTAAATGTCTTGTGAATAAATGAACTGAGAACTTTGCAGAATATTTTGGTCTTAGTATATAGCTATAGTGAAGTGAATATCACTAAAAACCCCAAAACCCAGCTTGCCCAGTTTCTCTGCAGCCCGCACCAGGGTGTCTCCACTGGTTCCACAGAGAAGGGAAACCTGAGCACAGGCGAGAGCAAAACAGCCGCTTCTGACCATTGCTGCATCCCTGGAAAGGCATCGTCTGGTCATCTGCCGCCCAGCGCTGCAGAAAGGATTTGGCAAGAGAAAACGAGGTCAGAAAAAAGGCCAAGGAAGCACTATATTGAAAATAAATGAGTTTTCTTGATAATCTAAAACTGTGTTCACAAGCAAAAGTTTCTGAAATCATTTTATCTGATAAAAACATGATAGTACCCACTAGCTAGAAGTATCAGTCTGAGAGCTATGGGTTGGCTGAGCACTGCCTCCGGAGAAGCCTGGCTGCCAGGCAGCCGGGGCGGGATGGGGCGGGATGGGACGGGACGGGATGGGATGGGACAGGGACTTGGCCACCTCCTCCGCACCAACGCCCAGACCCTGGAGCACACGTTTCACGCTGCTGCAGGCTGCTGTGCATGGAGACACCGCCGGGTCCTTTCCAGAGTCGGAGACTTCATGTGGCCGCTGTTACACTGGACGATTGTAGCGCTTGCTCCTGCCCTCACAACCTGGGGGTCTGTTAATGTGGTGCCAGATTACCGTGAATAGCTTGTTGGTACGTCTGGCCGGCTATCTCACATCCTTTATGGGCAGCTAAAAGCGGAGAGAGGGAGGATTCTCAGTTTTCCACTCTGAAAGCAGATGCGATCAGTAGCACAGCCTCTGTGAGAGAGCGAGTTTGGAAACACCAGCTCACATGCAACCGCAAGGTGTTGAGGCTGGGACGGTTTGGGTTCCTCCACTGAGAGAGACCCTGGCACCCAAGGGGATGAGTGATCGGCGTGTGCTCGTGCAGTGACCTGTCACTGGGTGTAAGATTATTAGTGCATTAAGTAACTGTCATACCTTTCTTAAATTATTTTCATACATTTATATGCAAAGAGCATATGTTTGTGTGTGTGTGTGTATGCATATTTTCTCTTTAAGGTCACACAATGTAAGATGAATACTATTGTAGATCAGATTCTATTTATTATTGTATTTGCCTGCCTTTCAAGGCTGATAGTAGTGTTTTGGGGATGGGTGGGATTTTTTTCTGAGGTACAAGGATGCCTGCGATGCTTAGGATGGTGACTACGATGTAAATCTATCATTTAAATTCAGAGCAGTGTTGGATCAATACAAAAATCTTTCTATGTGTAGCAAAACACATTTCTGCTGTATTTAATCATGTGGTTTATATTAATTCGATGTGTGCCGCTTCAAAATGGCACTGAATCCAGGTCAAAACTCAAAACCACAGTGTCGGCTGGTAAAGTCACAGTGAAGTGAAGTGAGTTGCAGACTAAATATCAGTTTTCTGAGAGGTGATGCTGCTTGCCAGCATCTTCCAAAGTTTTGGTGCAAGTTGTCACCGTGCTGCAGCTATTTTGACTGTGTGTGTTCTTCCCAGCGCAGTGTTGGGCTCTTCCCTTGAGGACGTGGGTTGTGATGGTAAAGCGCCATGCACTGCTTCCCAGCGCAGTGCCTATATTAAATGGTTTGTACATTTTCCAGGTGTGCTTCTTGGTGGTACAACCCAGCTCTGTTACCCGTGGTGCTGCTGTTGCTGGGCTCCAGGGCTGCAATATTGCGCTGGATGCATTTGCATGTCTTCCCTAAAGACAGGCAGATCATATGATATTTAGCTAAATATGAAGCTGATGAGCCTCACCTCTTTGTATTTTTTTGACTGTGATTTTTCCCCCACCTGCTTGCTTATTTTATATTAAATGACACATTCACATCACTTCCCATGTAGTAGCGTATTGACCAGACCGTGTACTGAATCTCGTTGGTAGAGGACTGCAGTAAGTTCGTTACCATTGATGCACACTGTTTGAAAAACAAAGTGATTTGGGTTTTCTGTTTGTACGTGTACATTATTTCTGGTCCCTAGGCAGGGGGCTGAGCTCCTTAAAGCAGATACTCAGACGCGAGTACTCTCTTTTCCAAGGTCAAAATTTGCTTTCTGTAGATGTATTTTACATCCACATTTCTCTGGTTTTATTGCTCCTCCTTCCTTACTCAGCCTTCCTGGCACTGACTGTGAAATAAAGTCCTGGAACAGAATTCGAAAATACTAGTGATATATTTCAAGGTATATAAGGTATTTATTTTCTTCTTACGTAAACAGAAGGAGAAGTGAACTATGTAACAATCCTGCCACAGTAATATATTAAAAAGTATCAAATTTTGGTCCATCTGATTCTTTTTTCTGTAACCTATTCTTGCATTAGTTTACTATCTTGAAGATTCAGAGCTGCTCATCATTTACATATTATTCTTTCTGTCTTCTATTAATACATATCTACAAAGCAAAGGAAATATATTACGAGAGAAACAATGCAAACTTTGAAGGCTCTAGCATCTGCCCTAGCAAAGTTCCCATTACATCCAATATACGTTTTGCCAGTGTAAGGACACAATGAAATCTTCAGGGTATTGTCCTATTTGAATTTTAATATGTTTAATATGTTTTAATTTCTTGTTTTTCCCTTGTTTGCTTCTTTCTGAAACAGCCAGTAGCATATAAATATAGGTTTGTAAATAAGAAAGTAAAAGATATGTCAATACTTGCAATCTCGGAAGACTGAGTTTCTTTAATCTTAATTACACTTAAAGTCAGTCTCCCCACACACCTTTTGCTGAATGTTTTTCTCTTCCTAATATTATATGGGGAAAAAAATGCAGTCAGCGTCTGGTGCCTTCTTGACAAGTTCAATTGATTGTAGCATGAATGAGAAATAAGGCTGGTATAAAACAAGCTTTCATTGATTGCTAGAGTGGCATTGGCTTCACAGGGAATTTGAAGCAACATCAGGTTCAGGAGCAACTGCCAAAAAAGTAACAAGAAACTGATGTCCACATTTCTGGAGGGTTTTGGACTGGCTTTGTGTTTTTACTGGCTTTTAATGGTTCATCAGCCATGGCGGGCTGGATTTTTTTTTTGCCTTTTTTTTAAAATCATATGCTTTAAACTCGAAGTAAAATTAAAATAACATTTACTAAACACAATAATGAAATGAATATTATGTGATAAAAGGGCTTATTTTTCCAGAAATGCATGCACTTCTGGTCATAACAATTAGTTTAAATAAAGGACATTATCCTTCCTTACTAGCTACGCTTCTAAATCCTCAGACCATCTAAAGTAATGTGATTATTGCCAATGATCACTGTTATCAAGAAGCTTAAGATCTATTGTGTGATTTTATCACTAAGTATCTATCGTGTTATTTTATCACTAAGCGGATCGTGATCTGTCAGGTCTTGCCATCTGTCCCAGAAAGTTGAACAGAAGTGAACAAACTCTGCATTGTTCTCTATGTGTATGTAATCAAGCAATTGATGTGGTATATAACCACATTTTTAAGAGATGTATAACTAAAGGGAAACTCGAATAATAAAACCAATAGCAATAACAATAAATCATTGCGGTCTTGTAAAAGAAGCACGAAGGCACTGCACCCACTGCCCTGGAGAAAAGCCAGTGGCATGTTTTAAAACGCTTCCACTCCTCTGTTCAATTCAGAAAGTTGGTTAGGGGGATTCTCATTGCATTTTTTACTAGCAAAGAACACAAGGCGCCGCATGTTAACTGTTAAGCAGTACTATTTTTCCTGTTATGAATGATGCTGGACTAGTTTACACAAATGGGATCTGCCATAAATTTCCAGTTCTTCCAGTGGCATGCACGGCTGAAGGGCTCTTGTGGGGACAAGCTGCTGCTTGGAAAGGAAGGACCAGTCCAGACCTGGGACTGTCCTGGGGTCTGGTCAGGCCAGTGACACTGCACAGGTCCTGAATCCTGAGCATTTGTATGGACCCGGGATTTCTTTGAATGGCTCCATGGAAATGGTGAATAACCTTTGTGAGCTCGTTTGTAAGTTCCAGATGACGAGGGAGAAGGCTGTCCAGAATAAGATCTGTGATTTCAGCTCTAACTAGTAGTGATAGTAGCTTGAATAGGTATTGTATGCATTTTTATTATATTATTTTCTGAAGTACTGCTATTAAAAATATGGTATTCATTGTGCATTCCAAAAGAAAATGTGTATTGTATTGATTCGTGTTTACCTTAGAATTCTGTTTATCCTATGTTATCTTTTCAATGAAAATGAAGATACAGAGAATCCAATGTGCTGCTTTACTGCAGTGAAAAATACCCCTCATCTTTATATTTTGAACCATCACAGAGAATGATATCCCACATCCCAATATTTTTATCTCACATCCTAGTCTGAAGAGTATCAGTGTAGGATAATAATGACTTTTTTTTTTCACAGGATGCACATAAAAGGCAATGTATAACCAACTTTCACTCTATTATCACTCTGCTATTCCAGTTATGAATGGTCCACAGCGAAAAGAAAACAAAACTTAAGGAACAATGATTTTATTCTATAAGAGTTTTTTTTTTCAGTGTTATGCGTCTTCCACTCATTAAAAGTAGCACTCCTCATTTTCTGATGAGTTCCTATTCATCTCTGTACTAAGCAGGGCTTTGCCCAGCACTACATTTGGGGGATGGGGGATCTCTGTGTTGATGCCCCCACCTTGCTGCTTTTACTCGGCATCGTTACCGACACGGCCCTTGGCGATGTTCTTCTGCAGGCGGCTTAGATGGGAATAACCCCACTGCTGGCAGCAGCTGAACAAGCTGCGCTGAGGGAATCGGGTGGCACAAAATCATCCACATCTCACAGAAACAGGGATGGGAACGTGTCCCGGTAACTTGCTGTGGGTCCTGGGGAGGTGATGTCCAGGGTCTGTGATCGGTCCAGTTCCTGTTTGCTTTGGGGCTTGTCTGTTTTGTTTCATGAGGGCTGGGCACAGCCAGGTGCCAGTCCTCCGGCACGATAACGATCCTTTCAGGTTGCTGATTAAACGCTCTCCTCTCTCCAGAGTTAAGTTAAATAAATTTGTTCTGACTTTCTGTTGTTAGCTTACAAAAGAGCCTTTTCCTGATTAATTCACCTCTAAATATCAAACTGTTCTCACTCTGGCTGCAGGGATATTCATCGCCTTGCTGACAAAAGCCTCTTTTGGTTTTGTCCCTCTTCCGGCTGCCCGTGGCCCGGGAGCCCGGGGGCGGCGGGGGCTCAGGAGGGCAGGCAGCTCCCGCCTGCAGACCATCCCCCGGGACACGCGCCGCACCCCCCTTCTGAGAGACGGGCAGCCGGCCCCTGCTTTGGGTGCGTGGAGAATCCTGCCTGAGGAAGCTATGAAATATTGCATTGTAAAATGGCGTCTGTGAATAAAGCCTGGGGCCACGTGCTCGGTGTGAGTCAGCGCGGGCTGTGTGCGTGGCTGCTTGCCTGGGGGGGCTGACGTCTGAGGGGATTGTTTGAGGAGACCAAAATACAAATAATTTTTTAAGTGTTGTAGCAATAATTATCCTGCCCTGAGTGAGAATTTCCGTCTTCTGAGAGGCTGCTCTCCTGTGCCACGGTAGCTCTTGGGGAACACAGATGCTCCTCAAGTCTTCCCTACTCTTCTTCTCTTAACCCCATTTCCCGGGAGGGATGTGCACCGCTTTTGAAAGAGCTTAGTGCCCCTCACCCATTGATTTCATGATGGGTTTGTGTACCTGGGCTAATGCATGGGGCACTAATGACACTGCCTGTGTGGTGGGGTGCTGCAGGGGCACGGCAGGGGGG
>NW_009231797.1:7628-11132 GCF_000690835.1 Fulmarus glacialis
GGGTCCACGGGCAGTGCTTTCGTACCGCGTTCACGGAAAACAAACCGGGGCTGTTGCCAGCCCGTGTCTGGTCTTTGCAATCTGTTCAGGATTCCAGTTCGTGCTTGGGACTGGGTGGAAATGCTGCTAGAAAATGTTTCTCATTGTGATGGAAAAGATGTTGGATAAAATGAAAAAGATCCATATAACATTTTGTCTATTTTTATTATATCTCTTCATATCTGCTGAAAAAATATGTATTTTTTCATGGAAATGTTGCTGAAGAAAGACAGTGAAAGTACTTTCTTCAGTTCATTCAAAAATGAAAACAGACTGTGAGCTGTTGAAATTTCCCCCATAAGATGAAACGTGGAGTTTTGGCTGCCTGGTCTCTGCTCGGGGACGAGGACAGTGCCCGTGCCGAAGCCCAGCCTTGCTCTTGGCGATGCGGAGGGGGAGCCCGGCGCTCGCCCTGGCTGGGCTGCCCCTTCCCAGCAGCGGCGCGGTGCCCCTGCCTCGCTCCTCGCCGCTGCCGCCAACCCTCACTCCCGCTCGGATGCTTTTACCTCCTTCCTTACCCACTTGGGTGGCTTGTCTGTCCCATTCCTCCCTCGTCCTCACTTCCCTACGGGCTTTATATTTTTCTGACCCTAGACACGTGCCCTAAGAAATGAGGACAGCTATGAACGTATTAGCTTGCAGAAAGGGGTGATCATTTTGCCGTAGGCAAGCCACATGTGATTTCCTTCGGAGACTGACAAAGTCACAGAATGTAATTTCCTTCTTTCTACAGAGCTGCCATGGTGCAACTTGCTCCTGGTTTAATGACCGAAATCTTTTGCCTTGTTATTTAGTAAGATGCTTGCATGCCTGAGTCCTCCAGTTCTACCTTTATTCCTACATAGCCCTTCACTATGACTAAATGAGAGACATATTTGTCTCGTTTCCTGTCCTTCTTCCTCTTTCCGATTTCTAAATTTCATCTGACAAGCTGATTTTTAACTGTCTGGTGGCAGTTTCTCAAAAACCTTTCAGATGGATTTAGAAAAATTTTGCAAAGTAATCCTTAGAAAGTCTTTTAATGCTAAACATCAATTCTGAGGGGCACAAATGAAACACCTTTTATCTTTCTCTTCTCTAAAACACTTACAGAATAACCTAACAGTGAGCCCCTGGAAACTGCCCACTTGATGTTTTCCCGCTGGGAAGGGTCTGTTTCGGCGCTGGGAAGGGTGGAGCTCTGAGGGCAGAGCCAGGGAGCAGGTCAGTGCGGTGCCAGGGCCGGCTGCAGAACCGAAGCAGAGCGGCGGCACAGCACAGCGAGGGTCCTGCCAGACCCTGCCGAACGTGTTTCTCAGTAAGTTCACATGATCAAGCTGAGGAAGGAGAGAAATGAGACCATAAGACACTTGTTTGTGTTTGGAAGCTGCCCCAGGTTTGTCCTGAGCAGAAGCCTGTTCCTGGAAAGGGAGCAGATGCCTGCAGGATGCGCGTGTGAACTGCGGCCAGAGCCTTGCTGGGTCCGGGATTCGGTCGTACAGAGCATCGATAGACACAGGACTGGAGATGGATGAGCTCTTTACAAAAATGAGGGCTGTGTTCATCTTTCATCTTCAACCCCAAGGGTCAGTTTTCTTCCCTAAGACTGAAGTTTGGGCACGTCTTCTGCCCTCCCCCGTGACGTTGCGTGCCCTGCCCAGCTCTCACAGCCACCTCTGGATGCGCTGCTTCGCTTCCCAGAGTCAGCTCTGGCGTGGATCGGGGAGGGTGCTCCAGCGGCAGGGTCTGCGCCAGCCCAGTCTGCCCCGGCTCTGCCACAGCCGTCGTGCTTGGCCCCCTCAGGGGCTGCCCTCGACCTTCACGGGGATCTCTGGGAGGACATCACAGGGTGGACAAGCAGTGCTCTTCCAGACAGCCGGCTCTGAAAGCTGGGAAGGCTGTAGGGGAGGTAGAAAAGGTGTAGCAACACCCTTTAGCATCATCCCACCCTTTGGACTTAGAAAGTTTTTGGAATTTTGTTCATTTTTCATTTTACGGGATTTTTGCAATGTCTTTTCCTCTGTGACTAAAAGCATAGACAGTTGCATATCTGGCTTGAAAAGGTCAGACGCAGAACCATCAAAATATTACAGAGAAGACTATTGTTAGATTTTAATTTTTGCCCCTGCCAAAGCTGATATTAGAAGGAATCTTTCATGAAAGCCCAGTCCTATGACATTTCTAGATAGATTCAGACATCAAAGACCCTTTCCATTTTCAGACTCAGCTCTTGCATTAAAATGTTAATCTTTTTTAATGTTTTGCCATTGTATATGGAATCTGGTACAGTAGTTTAGCAAGCACAGAACATTTCTTAGTAAGATATTGTAGGAAATGATTGATTTTCTTTGCAGAGGAGTTCAGCTTATTTTAGTGAGCTACTGGGTCATTTGGAAAATAAAGTTCTGGGAAAATGACAGGTCAGAAGGACTGATGAAGATCGTAAAGGCATAAAGCACAGCGGCTCCTGTTCACAGGCAACTGAAGGTGAGAAAAATTCCTTATATATTTCACTGTTATTAAAATATCAAGTATCCTTACCTGCCAATTATGTAACCTCTATGCCACAAGGGCAAATTATTTTAATTATACGATTGTTGCATGCTCAGAGAAGATAATTTCTTTGGAAAATAAAATAAGCCGAAATTCAGGCATTACAGGAAAAAAAAAAAAAGGTTAATTGCTTTGAGCTAGAGACTTGTAGTGAGAGAGGTGGGACGCTCAGAGCAGTTTCATCAGGTCTGGCAAGAAGCAACAAATTCAAGTTAAATACAGGTTAGGCTGAATCACTGCTAGCTTCGTATGATTAGATTATATTATTGAGAGAAAAGGATCATTAGTGGCTGTAGCACAAAGGATGTAAGCAGAGGAAGGGAACAGAACATTTCTCCTGCTGGAACAGGGGATAAGAAAAGCCATCTGTACCTGCGAACAGCCTGTGCAGAGGGGCCGGGGGTCACAGTTCCCCCAAGCCCAAAGCCGGTAACTGAGTCTCGAGCATGGTTCAGAGTTTAATTTCATATACAGGGGCTTTGGAGTTATTTATCCAACCCGCAGATGCAGGGAGGTTCTTGGCTTGACGCTTTCAGATCTCTTTGAAGGGAGCCACGAGAAGCCCTCCTGCACTGGCTGGTGCTGCGGGACTGCCGGCCCCTGCCACAGGAGAGAGGGATGGAGAAGAAAGGGAGCAGCCCAATGAAACGTACCTTTGGTTTCCATCTCTCTTCTGGGGTCTGTGTGTGACCATGACCAGCACCCTGAGGGTCATGGTGCTGGTTGAAGTCACCGCAAACCTTCCTTTGACTTTGCAATAAGACCTCCGAAAGACACTTTTGGCCACGGGAGGAGCAGAGAAGAACAAGCGAGTCAAAAGCAATTAGAAGGGGGCAAAACCCCGAAGATCGCACAAACACAACCAGACATTCGGCCTCACTGCAGGTTTCAGGTCTTCGGAGGCTGAACTCGGTTCGCACGGGCCCGGGCGCC
>NW_009231798.1:0-260 GCF_000690835.1 Fulmarus glacialis
AATCCCGCTGCTGAGGCCAAGGAGCCTTTGGCTTCCCCTTAAAGCAATCCCAGCTCAGCTCCTCCGGCCCTGGCCGGGAAGGTGCTGGAGCCGACGCGCTCTCCCTGGAGGAACCCCTCTGATTTCTTCCCATTTTGCTGCAGGTGGGACCAGTCTCCCCGCAGCCGCCTCCTCTCCGTCCCCGGGGGGGTCGCTGCGTGAGGAAAATAATACTACAAAGAAACAGGATGAAGACGCTACAGCGGCTGCCACTACCTCCC
>NW_009231798.1:372-1996 GCF_000690835.1 Fulmarus glacialis
AGCTCCCGGCGAGGGCAGCCTCCGCCGCACCCCTCCGCTCTCGCAAACCCCTCTTCACTCCGAAACATCTCTCCCATCGGAGCAGCCCGGTCACCGCGTTCCACCGCCTTATTTCTTCTCCCCTTGCCCGTCCCCAGCTGGCGTCTCAGGCTCCCACAGGACGAACTCGTGGAGCAGCGTGTTCACCGTCTCGGGACACTCCATCATCACCATGTGGCTGCCCTCGTCGATCACCTTCAGGAAGGCGATCAGCAGGATCTGGAGGGAGATGGCGACAGCGGCAGGCATCAGCGCCGGGACGAGCCCCCTGCTCACATCACCGCGTGCTGGCAGGCAGAGCCCAGCCCTCGCTGACCCCCCCTAGCCCCGCTCAGTCCCCTACCTCGGCCATTCGCTGGTCCTCCTCCACCGGGACGAACTTGTCGTGCATGCCATGGACCAGGAGCACGGGCACGGCCAGCTCCGCGTGGTAAACCTCATCACCCTCGGGCCAGTACTGCCCGCTCATCATGGCGCGCAGCACGAAGGAGGACACGTTGAAGGCGTTGCCTTCCTTCAGCAGCTGCTTTTCTTTGGCACCCTGGCGAGCGAAGCCAGCCCTGCGGGACGGAGCCGGCACGGGCAGAGGGTTAGCCCAGCGCGGTGCCTCAGCATCGGGGGGACGGGAGCGTGGGGGACGCTGCTAGCAGGATGCGGTGTCCCTGCCCGTGGTGGCTGGAAGCCAGGTTGGCTGGGGACAACCCTCCCCAGCGCCGCGGTGCCGGGACGGTCACTCACTTGAGGAAGCTCCAGGCCAGGCATGGGGACAGGCAGTGCAGCACGCAGGTGGGCATGTTGAAGATGGAGCAGAGGCTGGGTTCCAGCGCCGTCGGGCCCCCTCCGTTGATCATGATCACCTTATGGACCAGGTCTGGGTACTCGTGGGCGAGGAAGGTGCAGAAGGACACCCTGTGGGGAGAGACGGACATGGAGGCCATGCACCCGAGAATGCTGCATCCCAAGGATCCGTGGCCGGAGCCCAGGCTACAGCCCTCGTTTGACCCTGCAGAGCCCAGGCAGAGGGGCTGAGCTGGGGGTTTCACTCCTGTGCAGAGCAAAGCGGGGTGCTGGGACCCACTTGGGTGCCTGCCAGCCTGGACCAGCCTTGTCCTTCTGATCTAATCCTACCCAGCTCGGAGTCCATCTCCGGCTCCCTCTCCTCCCAGCCCTGCTCTCTGCACTGCTTAGTCTCCATCTAATTGACTTTCTCGGGCTTACTCTATTTATAGGCTGTGCTCTACCAGCTTCCCTGCTGGAGGACGGGCTCTGGGATTAGCTGGACCCAGGGACACAGACCGAGAGGAGGTCAGAGATGCAGGATAAACTCAGAATGGGAAAGCCCACATCCCTCCTCTGCTTCTCAGCCCCCAAAGTGCAGGATTTGTTGGGCATTTGCTGCCAAGAAGAGGACAGGGGGATGAATCCATCCCTTCACTCCTGGGACCCCCCGGTCCCTTACCCGTACGAGTGTCCTATCAAGATATTCCTCTTCTTCGCATAGCGCTTGAAGACGGCCCTCATGTCCTCCGCCAGCGCGTAGAAGGTGTACGCGGCAGCAATTTGGGGAGCCGAGCTGGAGCCGTGG
>NW_009231798.1:2006-2811 GCF_000690835.1 Fulmarus glacialis
ACTTCACAGCCCAGGTTGGTAAAGAAGTCCAGCTGCTCCTTCCAGATGTCCAGCGAGCCACCCACGCCGTGGATGAAGAAGAGGACCACGTCGCTGTGTGTCCCTTTGCAGCTCGTGATCTGCTTCTTGCAGTCGATGTTGACAACTTTCTTGGGTTTACGCTTCCGACGCTTGCCAGGGGCAGCGGCTGCTTCCCGTGTGCCGCATCCCGGCGTGCCGGCGGGACCCTGGGCAGGAGCTTGGCCGGCCAGGTCAGAGAGCTCCAGCTCCACGGTGCTGTTGGGTTCCCCCGAGCTGTTCTGGCAGTGCAGGATCTCAGAGCGGACGGCATCCCCCAGGTTCTCGATCACCAGCTGCCCATTGCGGTAGACAGTGATCTTGCGCTTGCAGTGCACCGTGCCCCGCTCCGGCTCCTCGGGCTGGGTCTCCTCGGGTCTCTCCGGGGCCAGGCGGTTGGGCGTGCTGTGCCTGACCCGTAGGATCCTCCCCGGCTTCACCTCCATGAAGCTGTAGCCGTTGCTGGACTCAACGCTGTCCAGCGGCCCCACGGCGTTCGTCGTCTTGCCCATCAGGCAGCACAGGAGCCCATCGGTGATGCTGTTCAGCATTATGCTCCCTGCAATGAAGGCAAGAGGGGGGGCAGGAGAAGGGGGGTTAGTCACCAGTTCCAGCACCCAGCGGGGACCTGCTGGGGGTCCTGACTGTAGCACAGGGGACCAGGGACAGCCTCGTCCCCCCCTGCTTTGCTGCCAGGCCTGGGCAAAACCGCAGCGGCACGAGCGAGGGCAGAACGTGTCTCCGGGGA
>NW_009231798.1:3024-3405 GCF_000690835.1 Fulmarus glacialis
AGAAGGGACCTGCTCTGGCCGAGGGAAGGAACCCGCAAAGAAAAGCCTGTTTGAAATGAAAATGCTATTTCTGGCACCAAATACGGAGCTAAGGAAAGATTCAGCTATGAAAATGCATTATTTATACTAATTAAATATATATATGTATCTCTAGTCTAAACAAATAGCGAGAGATGGAAATTACAGGGACTGAATGTTTTAATTAAAGTCATTCCGCAAACCGAGGCTGAAAATAATACAGCAAGAGAACTGGGGGTGGGACCCCCCCCTCCCCACGTCCCCACCCAGCACCACGTGGGCTGGGGGATGTGGCACTGTCCTTGCTGTCCCCAAGGCTCTTTCTTTGACATTTGCTCTTCCAGAGGCACTCGGGTGGCTTTG
>NW_009231798.1:3467-3799 GCF_000690835.1 Fulmarus glacialis
TTTGGGAGAGGGTGGCGGCCCCCCGGAGCACCCAGCCTGGTCGAGAGCGAAGCCGAGAGCGAAGCCAGACCTGAGCAAAGGCAGATGCAAGGTAGGAAAGGCTGGTGGCACCGGGGGCATCGGTGCCGGGACCAGAGCCCGACGCCGTGCTGGCGGTGCCGAGGGTGGCTGCGGAGGGGGCTGGGGAGATCCCTGCCTCCCCTGGCTGGCAGCCTGCTGCGCGTTTATTATTGATGAAGCTAAACATGGTGAATTATTGATGCTGATGGGCAAAGAGAGCCGGAGCGGGCACTGCGCAGAGGGGGCACCAGCTGCCCCCCGAGCGGTGGCTG
>NW_009231798.1:4124-4419 GCF_000690835.1 Fulmarus glacialis
GGGAATTTAACATCTAAATCCATCTAAATCCCAGTGTCAGGAGCAGCCTCCTTAGCTCCCCGAACAACCCCTTCAAGTGCACCCGGCAGGATTACGGGCGCTTTGCTGGCAGACCATGCAAAACAAAGCAAGGGACGGAGGCAGGCTGGAGCGCAGGCCTCCCTCTCTGTGGCTTTTATCACTCACTACAGTTGGGGAAGCCCTCCTCAGAGACCCCCACGGACCCCAACGTGCCCAGCCTCGCCCCCGGGTGCTCCCAGGCACCGGACAGGCTCCGCCGAGAGCCGGCGGCCCG
>NW_009231798.1:4462-5745 GCF_000690835.1 Fulmarus glacialis
GCGGCCAGCGGGGAGCCCAACGCCCGGCTTGCGGGTTTCCCCGGGAAAAACCAGCCTGTTTGCTCCAGGCAGGTGATCTGGGTGATGGTTCCCTTGGCAAAGCCAGAGTGGCTTATCTGGGGAGCACTGCCAGCTCTCGGGACTGCAGCCAGCATTTGATTCTCGCCCGGCTCTGCCGGGGACAGTGGCCTGACTCCCATGCAAATGCCGTGTAAGGCTCTGGGTGCTGAATTGTAGGGACTGGAAATGCAGCAAAGCCGGTTCTGGGTGCTGCTTCTCCTTGCCGCTGGCCGGCGAGCTCCCTGGGGGCTCCCCCGACACGGGGCATGGCAGTCCCAGCTCTCTGCAGTTTGGTACCCGGGCTGGCATCGGCGATCGCTCTTCTGGAGATGTGCACATCTGTGCAGGATGCGGCTCAGGGCTCGTGTCGGTGATCTCTCTTCTGGACACAAGCATGTCCATGCAGGATGCGGCTCGGGTCCTACAACACCGAGAGCTTTCCCGCAGGCTGGCCGAGCGCCGGGCTAAACAGCTGTGTCACCCACCGGGCTCCCTTAGCTGCTCAGGGGATGAACCCATCCAAGCTGATGAGCAAGAGCAGGAGGTCTCAGAGCCTTGGGAAGGAGAAGCTAAATCCAGACCTCGCTGGCAAGGGGCCGGTCTGCTCTGCTGAGCCACACTTCCAGATCGGTGATGAGCCTGAGGAGCTGGGCACCAGACTGGCTGGAGCCCTGGCTGGAAGATGCCCAGCTGCCTTTGCACTGGGACGGACACGCCGCTCCTCTTGCCGTGCTTTTGAGCACCAGTTTGGTGCCAGGCTTGGGATGCTCTTGATCCCCGAGCAAGGTAACGCTGAACAGAGGGATGGGGAAAAACAGGCGGAAGACCCGGGGGGAGAGGGGAAAGCAGGCAGACCCTGAGCCTCGCAGTCCCCACGGGCACGACTGCGAGCTCTCCGCAAGCTCTGCCCGCGGCTGGCAGGCCACATCCTGCACCGCTCCCCTGGGCTCAGCCTGTGGGTCCTGGACATGATTCTGCTTCTGATTTCCATAAAGCCTGGCTTTGCGCTGCACCTCCATTTCACGAGGTACTAATGATCTCTGCATGGATTATAAACAGGACTTCTGGCCAAACTGCCTCGACATTGATTAACTTCTCAGGATTAACTCAATCAGTCCATCCTGTTCGTTTCCAGAATTGATTTGCTGGAAGGCTCTGGCAGTCAGGAGCTCTGCAGGCAGATCCAGGAGCCCAGGCTCGGGCGTCGGAGCTGCCCTCCAGCC
>NW_009231798.1:5941-6717 GCF_000690835.1 Fulmarus glacialis
ATGGAGGGACAGGAGGTTAAGCGAACTTGACTCGATGTCAGGCTTCGTATCGAGGTGGGGGAGGCAAAGCCCGGCCGTCTCCCACCTCCCACGCGCCTCCTCTAACCCACCACACCGTCTGCCACGGCTGATGCAGCCAGAAACATCAAGGGATGTTCCCTCCGTGAGATGAAAAGGCTGAAAATGAAACCAGATGGATGCGAAGAACTTTGCAAAGATGCTGGTAACCATGGCAATGAGCTGCTTTTCCCCCCCCCTCCCCTCCATCCCAGCTACCTTCCATCGCCACCCCCAGCAGAGAGCGAGATTTCGGCACCGGTTACATAAGGCCAGGCACAACAATGAGTCAGGGACGGCGTGAACCTGTCGTCGGCCCCCGTGTCCCGTGAGGCTGAGGATGCGGCGCGGGCTTGGGAAGGCGGACGGCATCGCCCCAAGCTGATACCCCTGTCCCGGTCCCCCCCAAAATCACAGTTGCCCCCAGGAAACTGCTCCCAATAGAGAGGGGATGCTCGAGGGACGCTGGGGATTAATCCCAGGAGGATAATTTATTGCCCAGGTCCAGCACCCATGCAGAGTTCTCCAGCTTCACCCTCCCTGCCGCTGCGATGAATAATCCGGCTGGGGAAAAACAACTTACTGACCTACTTTGGGTTGCAGCGCCTCAGATTTTATACAACTTGATGGCACCATGTCACAGCTGGAGAAAAATGGGACGAGATGCAACGTGGCAGGGTGGAGGGCAGAAAGCCCGATGGGGTAACGGGACAGGCGGC
>NW_009231798.1:6739-7984 GCF_000690835.1 Fulmarus glacialis
AGCCCGTGGGGCTGACACAGAGCCCCTGGGGTGGTGTATCAGGGCAACGCTCACACCACATCTGCCCCAGGGATGCGACAGCATGGCGTGGGCATGCTTACAGCCACGCCAGGACGGGCCAGCCAAGCTGGCTCTTCCCTTGCCATCCCTGCAGAGAAGAGGGTCTCCCCTGCCCCAAATAGCCTCCTGATCCTGCCTCCTGCGGTGGTCCCGACCCCGCTGGGTTGCTGGGGACAGCCGGTGTCCCAAACGGCCAGGGCGCTGGGAATGACAAAAATATCCTCCTCCTGTCCCGTCCCTGCGGGGGAGACCTTGAATTATGGGCAGGAGAAAGGACTGCACATTTCTCCATGACAGCCCCCAAGGCAGCCGTGAGCCCGTCCCTGCCGAGAGAAGTCCTGGTAAACATTTGATCCCAGTAAGTGAGCCGAGAGCATCATTTACCGCAGGGGCAGCGGGAGTCAGTGCCGGAGCCAACGGCCACGAACCTCCCCATCACGCAGCGAGTCCCATCACCACTCAGCACCTCCATCCCCCTCCCTGCACTGGGCCCTGGACCCTCGCAGGGAGTAGCAGGGACTTGATATCTGCTAATTCCTTGCAAATCCTCGGAGGAGAGGTGCCAGAGAGGGGCGTGAGATGTGCTGCAGCCAGAATCCGACCTGCCATAATAATTTGTTCAGCTCTAATCCCTTCCCTCCGGGGCTCACAAGTATTAATGATGACACATGACACTCCTGAGGAATAGGCAAATGTTATTATGCTCTTCCCAGCCTCCCCAGCCATTCACTCTCTGCAAAGTGGAGAAACTGCACATCGAGAAACACATAAAGAGAACGACTGTTTAAGCACCGATCTCAGATACACGCAAGAAAATGCTTATGCCGCTTAGTCTCGGTCCTGCAAAGTAAACTTCCCTCTGCGGGAATATGAAAAAGCCACTTCAGCTGGTGGCAAGCACCTGGATTTATTGTTACGCCTGGCTTCCCCGTCCTGATACAATTATAGCAGCTTTATCAGGACAGTCAAGAGTAAGTAGTCAGGAAGGCTTTATCAGTCGTACAAATAGAAAACCAAGGAGGCAGCCCTGAAATCCTCAGCACAGGCAGGGATGCAGCCTCCCAGGAGGGGGAGGACCAGTCCCCATCTGCGGGCAGCAGGACTTCGCCGAGGGCCCCGCAGGACACGGACAAATCGCATTCAGTCAAGAAACGGCACGGCAGGGGAAGCAGAGCGTCTGCCAGA
>NW_009231798.1:8015-9694 GCF_000690835.1 Fulmarus glacialis
AAGACATACGGCAGCCGGGACCCACGGCTGGCTGCCTGCCACACGTCTTTCTTTAGGAAGGAAGAAGACCTTGAGAAACAAAAGATTATGCAATGCACAGCAGAGTAACCTGTGCCTGACCTCCGTGACCGCAATCCCGCTTAACCCCCTCCATTTCCCAAACCTCCTGGATTTCCAGGGGGACCGCCCCTGGTCCCACTGCATAGCCGCAGAAAAACCGGTTGGATTCCTCCGGCAGCAAACGTCCTCCAGCAGCAGGCTGGAAGAAACCATTGCAAGGAGGCAGGAGAAGAAGAAAACCCTGCCCCCTCCGCCGGGCAGCGATGCGTGCAGGTGCCCCCTCGATCTCCAACCGAAAATCCAAGCAGATTTGACACGCACATAGCAACAGCAGGTCTTCGGTCAGAGCCAGCAATCATTTACTGCAATTGCATCACGACAGAAGCCGTCCCTTAAGTTTTATCGCTGGGCAGCTTTTTATAACCCCACGCTCAAAGCATGCTCAATATAACAGGGTTATTTAAGCGTAAGCAATGCCGTGCCGCTGCGAGGCTACCGTCTCCCCTTCTCTCCCCGCAATCTCATCGAACGCCTCTCAAATCCCTTCCCATCGTCAGCTTCGAAAAAACACATCTTTTGGCCATTTTGCTCCCCGTGCAGAGCACCTTCCTCCCCTCCGCTTCAGCGCGTGCCCTACATCACAGCTTGTGCTCCGAGTCCTCCGCACAAAGAGAGAGAGACAGAAGAGGATGCTCACCTCATTTATTGACAAGGATTGTCAGGAGTCGAGATTGCAAATGAAAGGCTTAAATCTTGCAGGAGGCAAAGGGGGAGAGGAAGAGATGCCTGAGGCGGCGGGAGCCTGTGCAGGATGCAGGGTGCCAGCGCTGGCAGGCTGCTCAGCTTTTCAGCTCCTCCGATTACATTTTTTTTGCCTGTTTGGTGGGAAGGATGGAGCAATGCCTTCAGCTCAGCTCATCTGCTTTAGACTGAAATCTCTCCTTCCATCTTCTCCCCATGAGCAGCTTCATAACTGAGCTCTGGGGTTTGGGGGTGCTATTTGTCCTTGTAGTCTATAGCCATAGAAAGCCCCTTAAATCCCTCCTAAAGAGGAGGGCTCTCGGCGTGACAGACAAGGAGACTTGCCAGTCAAAGCAAGACCCAGCACAGCCCTGCCGCCCACCCGTGGGGAGCCTGCCAGGACCCGGGGGAGCGGGAGGACTCGCCCTGGTTTTTTGCCCCTTACAGTGGGATGAGTTACCCAGTTCCTTTTTTACATTTTACTGTTTTTTCTCACCATTCTGGTATTTGCGGCTTCCCAGAGGCCACGAGCATGTCAGTGCCATGAGAGTGTCACTGCCACGAGCGTGTCGGAGCTCACGGTTACCCGTGCACCGAAAGCACGAACGCGCAGACCCCAGGGGCCGGGACAGGAGGATGAACATAAAATCACGAATGTCTCTTGGGTTTATTTTCACTGCCGTGGGTTTGGGAGGGCTGCATCCCCTTATGCCGATGGGCTGACTTCTGGCGGGAACACAACAAACCAGTACAGGAAAAAAACCCAGAGCTGCTGCCTGCTCTTGACAATATAGAATCATAGAATCATTAAGGTTGGAAAAGACACCTAAGATCATCGAGTCCAACTGTCAACCCAACACTACCATACCCACTAAACC
>NW_009231798.1:9749-10307 GCF_000690835.1 Fulmarus glacialis
CCCACTTCCCTGGGCAGCCTGTTCCAAGGCCTGACCACTCTTTCAGTAAAGAAATTTTTCCTAATGTTGTGAGGCTGGGCTTGCCTCCAGCAAAGCAATCTGAAGGATCTCTTCAATGATCAGAACAGACAGCGACGGTGACTGAGATCCCCAGGTTACCCTCTGACCCCCCAGCCAGCCCTCCTCCTCCTCCTGCACCTCATTTCCCTGCTCAATAAAATGCACATAATCATATTCACCTGCTCAGGAACAGGAGGCTGAACCTCTCCATAGGTGCCTTGGCACGTCCTACAGGCTGCTGCTCTATATACATATCTATACGTTAGAGGAGGAAGGTGATCGGAGTCCGGTGCAGGTCCCAGCACCACTGTACCTCTGCCAGGCCAGCTGCGGTGCCTGGCGGGGCTCCCAAAAATGGATGCCAGTGCACCACGCTGCTTGTCGTGACAATTTTGGGGGCAGCCAGAGCACACTCCTCACGGGCGAGGAGGCCGGGCAGGGAGGACGGCGGCGGGGGCCCCCTGTGGTGGCAGGGCCCTAGGCCTGGCCTGGCCCTGC
>NW_009231799.1:0-2419 GCF_000690835.1 Fulmarus glacialis
AGCGTGTTGCATGTGCATGTTGCGTGTTGCATCTGCATGACATTTGCTGCATGTCACGTGCACGTTGCATGGCGGGGGTATTGCATGTTATATGTTGCATATCACGTGTTGCATGGGTAAATCACGTCCTGTTTGCATGTTGTGTTGCACCTGCTTGTCGTGTGTTGCATGTCGTGTGTTGCATGCTGCTTGTTGCATGTGCAAGTCATGTGTTGTGTGTTGCGTGTGCCTGTTGCGTGTCGTGCGTTGCGTGTCCCGCGTGCGTGTTGCCTGTTGCGTGTGCGTCGTGCCACGAGCCGTGTTGCGTGCACTCGTCGTGTCCTGTGTTGCGTGTTGCATATCGCGTGTCACATGTTGCGTGTGCGCACGCTGGTTGCCTGTAATGTCACGCGTGCACCCTACACGTTCCATGTGCATGGCGTGTTGTGTGGCATGTGCATGTCGTGTGTTGCGTGTTGCGTGTGCACGTTGAGTGTTGCGTGTCACGTCATGTCCCGTGTGCATGTAGCGTGTTGCATGTGCATGTTGTGTGTTGCGTCTGCATGACATTTGCTGCATGTCACATGTGCACGTTGCATGGCGGGTATTGCATGTTATATGTTGCATATCACGTGTTGCATACTGCACGGGTAAATCACGTCCTGTTTGCATGTTGTGTTGCACATGCTTGTCGTGTGTTGCATGTGCAAGTCGTGTTGTGTTTTGCATCTGCCTGTTGCGTGTTGTGCGTTGCGTGTCCTGCGTGCGTGTTGCCTGTTGCATGTGCATCGTGCCAAGAGCCGTGTTGCGTGCACTCGTCGTGTCCTGTGTTGCGTGTTGCATATCGCGTGTCACATGTTGCGTGCGCGCACGCCGGTTGCCCGTAATGTCACGCGTGCAGCCTACACGTTCCATGTGCATGGCGTGTTGTGTGGCATGTGCGTGTCGTGTGTTGCGTGTTGCGTGTGCACATTGAGTGTTGCGTGTCATGTCACACGTTGCATGTGCGTGCCGTGTCCTGTGTGCATGTAGCGTGTTGCATGTGCATGTTGCGTGTTGTGTCTGCATGACATTTGCTGCATGTCACATGTGCACGTTGCATGGCGGGGATTGCATGTTATATGTTGCATATCACGTGTTGCATGGGTAAATCACGTCCTGTTTGCATGTTGTGTTGCACATATTGTCGTGTGTTGCGTGTTGTGTGTTGCATGTGCATGTCATGTCCCATGTGCATGTTGCATATTGCATGTTGTGTGCTGCATGCTGCGTGTTGCATGTGCAAGTCGTGTGTCGCGTGCCGCGTGGGCATGTCATGGTCTGTGTGCACGTTGTGTGTGCATATTGCATGTCATGTGTTGCATGTTGCATGTTGGGTGTTGCAGGTCGTGTTGCACGTGCATGTTACATGTTGCACGTGCATGTTACATGTTGCCTGTGCATGTCGTGTCCTGTGTGCATGTTACGTGTTGTGTCTTGTGCTGCATGTCACATGGGCAATCATGTCCCACGTGCACATTGCATGTTGCGTGTTGCATGGTGTGTGTTGGGTGGTGCCTGTGCACGTCATGCCCCGCGGGCATGTTGTGCGTGGCGTGTTGTGTGTTGAATGTCATGCGTGCATATTGTGTTGTGTGTCAGATGTCGTATGTTACATGTTACATGTGCACGTTACCTGTTGCACGTCATGTGTTGTGTGTCACGTGGGCTTGTCATGTCCGTGTGCATGTTCCATGTTGTGTGTGCATGCTGTGCGTTGCGTGTTGCACATGTAAGTCGTGTCATGTGTCCTGCGTGCATGTCGTGTCCCATGTGCATGTTGCGCGTTGCGTGTGCGTGTTGCATGTCGTGTTGCGTATTATGTGTTTCTTGACAGGCAAGATTGTTGTGCCCCACGTGCATGTCATGTGTTGCATGTCATGTGTACATGTCATGTGTACATGTCATGTGTACATGTCATGTCACAGGTGCACGTTGCGTGTTGCACGTACGTGTTGCATGCTATGTTTTGCGTGTCAGGTGTACGTGTTGTGTCCAGTACACACATTGCATGTTGCGTGTGCCTGTCAGGTGTTGCATGCTGCATGTTGCATGTCACGTGAGCATGTCGTGTCCCATGTGCATGTTGCCTGTTGCATGTTGTGTGTTGTGTGTCAGGCGTGCATATCCCGTGTGCATGTCGGCTGTTGCGTGTCACGTGTTGCGTGTCGGGTGTGCATGTTGTCTGTTGCGTGTTGTGTTGCGTGTCGGGCGTGCGTGTTGCGTGTCGCGTATTGTGTGCTGCGTGCGCGCGTTGCGTGTTGCACGTCACACGAGCACGTCGTGTCCCGTCTGCACGTCGCGTCTTGCACGTGCGAGTCCTGTTGCGCGTCCCGCGTGCCCGTCGCGTGTTGCGGGGCCGGAGCCGCAGGCCAACCGTGCTCCCCCGTGTCCCCGTGTC